>NW_027367797.1:0-54864 GCF_046119375.1 Phyllobates terribilis
TTTCCTGCTAATCCTAGCATGATAAAGAAGATTCAAAGAGAGTGAGATGCCAGCTCCTTTCATTCAGTCAGTAACTTCAAACATTTCTGGTATATGAAAAACATGTTTTTCAATGGCAAAAATCAATGAATATTGTAAATGCACAAACAGTAATATCTCCACATTGCAAGGTGCAATTCTGAAATTTTTTGCTTTTTCCTGCTAATCCTAGCAGGATAAAGAAGATTCAAAGAGAGTGAGATGCCAGCTCCTTTCATTCAGTCAGTAGCTTCAAACATTTCTGGTATATGAAAAACATGTTTTTCAATGGCAAAAATCAATGAATATTGTAAATGCACAAACAGTAATATCTCCACATTGCAAGGTGCAATTCTGAAATTTTTTGCTTTTTCCTGCTAATCCTAGCAGGATAAAGAAGATTCAAAGAGAGTGAGATGCCAGCTCCTTTCATTCAGTCAGTAGCTTCAAACATTTCTGGTATATGAAAAACATGTTTTTCAATGGCAAAAATCAATGAATATTGTAAATGCACAAACAGTAATATCTCCACATTGCAAGGTGCAATTCTGAAATTTTTTGCTTTTTCCTGTTAATCCTAGCATGATAAAGAAGATTCAAAGAGAGTGAGATGCCAGCTCCTTTCATTCAGTCAGTAGCTTCAAACATTTCTGGTATATGAAAAACATGTTTTTCAATGGCAAAAATCAATGAATATTGTAAATGCACAAACAGTAATATCTCCACATTGCAAGGTGCAATTCTGAAATTTTTTGCTTTTTCCTGCTAATCCTAGCATGATAAAGAAGATTCAAAGAGAGTGAGATGCCAGCTCCTTTCATTCAGTCAGTAGCTTCAAACATTTCTGGTATATGAAAAACATGTTTTTCAATGGCAAAAATCAATGAATATTGTAAATGCACAAGCAGTAATATCTCCACATTGCAAGGTGCAATTCTGAAATTTTTTGCTTTTTCCTGCTAATCCTAGCATGATAAAGAAGATTCAAAGAGAGTGAGATGCCAGCTCCTTTCATTCAGTCAGTAGCTTCAAACATTTCTGGTATATGAAAAACGTTTTTCAATGGCAAAAATCAATGAATATTGTAAATGCACAAACAGTAATATCTCCACATTGCAAGGTGCAATTCTGAAATTTTTTGCTTTTTCCTGCTAATCCTAGCATGATAAAGAAGATTCAAAGAGAGTGAGATGCCAGCTCCTTTCATTCAGTCAGTAGCTTCAAACATTTCTGGAGGTTTTTCAATGGCAAAAATCAATGAATATTGTAAATGCACAAACAGTAATATCTCCACATTGCAAGGTGCAATTCTGAAATTTTTTGCTTTTTCCTGCTAATCCTAGCAGGATAAAGAAGATTCAAAGAGAGTGAGATGCCAGCTCCTTTCATTCAGTCAGTAGCTTCAAACATTCCTGGTATATGAAAAACATGTTTTTCAATGGCAAAAATCAATGAATATTGTAAATGCACAAACAGTAATATCTCCACATTGCAAGGTGCAATTCTGAAATTTTTTGCTTTTTCCTGCTAATCCTAGCATGATAAAGAAGATTCAAAGAGAGTGAGATGCCAGCTCCTTTCATTCAGTCAGTAGCTTCAAACATTTCTGGTATATGAAAAACATGTTTTTCAATGGCAAAAATCAATGAATATTGTAAATGCACAAACAGTAATATCTCCACATTGCAAGGTGCAATTCTGAAATTTTTTGCTTTTTCCTGCTAATCCTAGCAGGATAAAGAAGATTCAAAGAGAGTGAGATGCCAGCTCCTTTCATTCAGTCAGTAGCTTCAAACATTTCTGGTATATGAAAAACGTTTTTCAATGGCAAAAATCAATGAATATTGTAAATGCACAAACAGTAATATCTCCACATTGCAAGGTGCAATTCTGAAATTTTTTGCTTTTTCCTGCTAATCCTAGCAGGATAAAGAAGATTCAAAGAGAGTGAGATGCCAGCTCCTTTCATTCAGTCAGTAGCTTCAAACATTTCTGGTATATGAAAAACATGTTTTTCAATGGCAAAAATCAATGAATATTGTAAATGCACAAACAGTAATATCTCCACATTGCAAGGTGCAATTCTGAAATTTTTTGCTTTTTCCTGCTAATCCTAGCATGATAAAGAAGATTCAAAGAGAGTGAGATGCCAGCTCCTTTCATTCAGTCAGTAGCTTCAAACATTTCTGGTATATGAAAAACATGTTTTTCAATGGCAAAAATCAATGAATATTGTAAATGCACAAACAGTAATATCTCCACATTGCAAGGTGCAATTCTGAAATTTTTTGCTTTTTCCTGCTAATCCTAGCAGGATAAAGAAGATTCAAAGAGAGTGAGATGCCAGCTCCTTTCATTCAGTCAGTAGCTTCAAACATTTCTGGTATATGAAAAACATGTTTTTCAATGGCAAAAATCAATGAATATTGTAAATGCACAAACAGTAATATCTCCACATTGCAAGGTGCAATTCTGAAATTTTTTGCTTTTTCCTGCTAATCCTAGCAGGATGAAGAAGATTCAAAGACAGTGAGATGCCAGCTCCTTTCATTCAGTCAGTAGCTTCAAACATTTCTGGTATATGAAAAACATGTTTTTCAATGGCAAAAATCAATGAATATTGTAAATGCACAAACAGTAATATCTCCACATTGCAAGGTGCAATTCTGAAATTTTTTGCTTTTTCCTGTTAATCCTAGCATGATAAAGAAGATTCAAAGAGAGTGAGATGCCAGCTCCTTTCATTCAGTCAGTAGCTTCAAACATTTCTGGTATATGAAAAACATGTTTTTCAATGGCAAAAATCAATGAATATTGTAAATGCACAAACAGTAATATCTCCACATTGCAAGGTGCAATTCTGAAATGTTTTGCTTTTTCCTGCTAATCCTAGCATGATAAAGAAGATTCAAAGAGAGTGAGATGCCAGCTCCTTTCATTCAGTCAGTAGCTTCAAACATTTCTGGTATATGAAAAACATGTTTTTCAATGGCAAAAATCAATGAATATTGTAAATGCACAAACAGTAATATCTCCACATTGCAAGGTGCAATTCTGAAATTTTTTGCTTTTTCCTGCTAATCCTAGCATGATAAAGAAGATTCAAAGAGAGTGAGATGCCAGCTCCTTTCATTCAGTCAGTAGCTTCAAACATTTCTGGACGTTTTTCAATGGCAAAAATCAATGAATATTGTAAATGCACAAACAGTAATATCTCCACATTGCAAGGTGCAATTCTGAAATTTTTTGCTTTTTCCTGCTAATCCTAGCAGGATAAAGAAGATTCAAAGAGAGTGAGATGCCAGCTCCTTTCATTCAGTCAGTAGCTTCAAACATTTCTGGTATATGAAAAACATGTTTTTCAATGGCAAAAATCAATGAATATTGTAAATGCACAAACAGTAATATCTCCACATTGCAAGGTGCAATTCTGAAATTTTTTGCTTTTTCCTGCTAATCCTAGCATGATAAAGAAGATTCAAAGAGAGTGAGATGCCAGCTCCTTTCATTCAGTCAGTAGCTTCAAACATTTCTGGTATATGAAAAACATGTTTTTCAATGGCAAAAATCAATGAATATTGTAAATGCACAAACAGTAATATCTCCACATTGCAAGGTGCAATTCTGAAATTTTTTGCTTTTTCCTGCTAATCCTAGCAGGATAAAGAAGATTCAAAGACAGTGAGATGCCAGCTCCTTTCATTCAGTCAGTAGCTTCAAACATTTCTGGTATATGAAAAACATGTTTTTCAATGGCAAAAATCAATGAATATTGTAAATGCACAAACAGTAATATCTCCACATTGCAAGGTGCAATTCTGAAATTTTTTGCTTTTTCCTGTTAATCCTAGCATGATAAAGAAGATTCAAAGAGAGTGAGATGCCAGCTCCTTTCATTCAGTCAGTAGCTTCAAACATTTCTGGTATATGAAAAACATGTTTTTCAATGGCAAAAATCAATGAATATTGTAAATGCACAAACAGTAATATCTCCACATTGCAAGGTGCAATTCTGAAATGTTTTGCTTTTTCCTGCTAATCCTAGCATGATAAAGAAGATTCAAAGAGAGTGAGATGCCAGCTCCTTTCATTCAGTCAGTAGCTTCAAACATTTCTGGTATATGAAAAACATGTTTTTCAATGGCAAAAATCAATGAATATTGTAAATGCACAAACAGTAATATCTCCACATTGCAAGGTGCAATTCTGAAATTTTTTGCTTTTTCCTGCTAATCCTAGCATGATAAAGAAGATTCAAAGAGAGTGAGATGCCAGCTCCTTTCATTCAGTCAGTAGCTTCAAACATTTCTGGTATATGAAAAACATGTTTTTCAATGGCAAAAATCAATGAATATTGTAAATGCACAAACAGTAATATCTCCACATTGCAAGGTGCAATTCTGAAATTTTTTGCTTTTTCCTGCTAATCCTAGCATGATAAAGAAGATTCAAAGAGAGTGAGATGCCAGCTCCTTTCATTCAGTCAGTAGCTTCAAACATTTCTGGTATATGAAAAACATGTTTTTCAATGGCAAAAATCAATGAATATTGTAAATGCACAAACAGTAATATCTCCACATTGCAAGGTGCAATTCTGAAATTTTTTGCTTTTTCCTGCTAATCCTAGCAGGATAAAGAAGATTCAAAGAGAGTGAGATGCCAGCTCCTTTCATTCAGTCAGTAGCTTCAAACATTTCTGGTATATGAAAAACATGTTTTTCAATGGCAAAAATCAATGAATATTGTAAATGCACAAACAGTAATATCTCCACATTGCAAGGTGCAATTCTGAAATTTTTTGCTTTTTCCTGCTAATCCTAGCAGGATGAAGAAGATTCAAAGACAGTGAGATGCCAGCTCCTTTCATTCAGTCAGTAGCTTCAAACATTTCTGGTATATGAAAAACATGTTTTTCAATGGCAAAAATCAATGAATATTGTAAATGCACAAACAGTAATATCTCCACATTGCAAGGTGCAATTCTGAAATTTTTTGCTTTTTCCTGTTAATCCTAGCATGATAAAGAAGATTCAAAGAGAGTGAGATGCCAGCTCCTTTCATTCAGTCAGTAGCTTCAAACATTTCTGGTATATGAAAAACATGTTTTTCAATGGCAAAAATCAATGAATATTGTAAATGCACAAACAGTAATATCTCCACATTGCAAGGTGCAATTCTGAAATGTTTTGCTTTTTCCTGCTAATCCTAGCATGATAAAGAAGATTCAAAGAGAGTGAGATGCCAGCTCCTTTCATTCAGTCAGTAGCTTCAAACATTTCTGGTATATGAAAAACATGTTTTTCAATGGCAAAAATCAATGAATATTGTAAATGCACAAACAGTAATATCTCCACATTGCAAGGTGCAATTCTGAAATTTTTTGCTTTTTCCTGCTAATCCTAGCATGATAAAGAAGATTCAAAGAGAGTGAGATGCCAGCTCCTTTCATTCAGTCAGTAGCTTCAAACATTTCTGGACGTTTTTCAATGGCAAAAATCAATGAATATTGTAAATGCACAAACAGTAATATCTCCACATTGCAAGGTGCAATTCTGAAATTTTTTGCTTTTTCCTGCTAATCCTAGCAGGATAAAGAAGATTCAAAGAGAGTGAGATGCCAGCTCCTTTCATTCAGTCAGTAGCTTCAAACATTTCTGGTATATGAAAAACATGTTTTTCAATGGCAAAAATCAATGAATATTGTAAATGCACAAACAGTAATATCTCCACATTGCAAGGTGCAATTCTGAAATTTTTTGCTTTTTCCTGCTAATCCTAGCATGATAAAGAAGATTCAAAGAGAGTGAGATGCCAGCTCCTTTCATTCAGTCAGTAGCTTCAAACATTTCTGGTATATGAAAAACATGTTTTTCAATGGCAAAAATCAATGAATATTGTAAATGCACAAACAGTAATATCTCCACATTGCAAGGTGCAATTCTGAAATTTTTTGCTTTTTCCTGCTAATCCTAGCAGGATAAAGAAGATTCAAAGACAGTGAGATGCCAGCTCCTTTCATTCAGTCAGTAGCTTCAAACATTTCTGGTATATGAAAAACATGTTTTTCAATGGCAAAAATCAATGAATATTGTAAATGCACAAACAGTAATATCTCCACATTGCAAGGTGCAATTCTGAAATTTTTTGCTTTTTCCTGTTAATCCTAGCATGATAAAGAAGATTCAAAGAGAGTGAGATGCCAGCTCCTTTCATTCAGTCAGTAGCTTCAAACATTTCTGGTATATGAAAAACATGTTTTTCAATGGCAAAAATCAATGAATATTGTAAATGCACAAACAGTAATATCTCCACATTGCAAGGTGCAATTCTGAAATGTTTTGCTTTTTCCTGCTAATCCTAGCATGATAAAGAAGATTCAAAGAGAGTGAGATGCCAGCTCCTTTCATTCAGTCAGTAGCTTCAAACATTTCTGGTATATGAAAAACATGTTTTTCAATGGCAAAAATCAATGAATATTGTAAATGCACAAACAGTAATATCTCCACATTGCAAGGTGCAATTCTGAAATTTTTTGCTTTTTCCTGCTAATCCTAGCATGATAAAGAAGATTCAAAGAGAGTGAGATGCCAGCTCCTTTCATTCAGTCAGTAGCTTCAAACATTTCTGGACGTTTTTCAATGGCAAAAATCAATGAATATTGTAAATGCACAAACAGTAATATCTCCACATTGCAAGGTGCAATTCTGAAATTTTTTGCTTTTTCCTGCTAATCCTAGCAGGATAAAGAAGATTCAAAGAGAGTGAGATGCCAGCTCCTTTCATTCAGTCAGTAGCTTCAAACATTCCTGGTATATGAAAAACATGTTTTTCAATGGCAAAAATCAATGAATATTGTAAATGCACAAACAGTAATATCTCCACATTGCAAGGTGCAATTCTGAAATTTTTTGCTTTTTCCTGCTAATCCTAGCATGATAAAGAAGATTCAAAGAGAGTGAGATGCCAGCTCCTTTCATTCAGTCAGTAGCTTCAAACATTTCTGGACGTTTTTCAATGGCAAAAATCAATGAATATTGTAAATGCACAAACAGTAATATCTCCACATTGCAAGGTGCAATTCTGAAATTTTTTGCTTTTTCCTGCTAATCCTAGCAGGATAAAGAAGATTCAAAGAGAGTGAGATGCCAGCTCCTTTCATTCAGTCAGTAGCTTCAAACATTCCTGGTATATGAAAAACATGTTTTTCAATGGCAAAAATCAATGAATATTGTAAATGCACAAACAGTAATATCTCCACATTGCAAGGTGCAATTCTGAAATTTTTTGCTTTTTCCTGCTAATCCTAGCATGATAAAGAAGATTCAAAGAGAGTGAGATGCCAGCTCCTTTCATTCAGTCAGTAGCTTCAAACATTTCTGGTATATGAAAAACATGTTTTTCAATGGCAAAAATCAATGAATATTGTAAATGCACAAACAGTAATATCTCCACATTGCAAGGTGCAATTCTGAAATTTTTTGCTTTTTCCTGCTAATCCTAGCAGGATAAAGAAGATTCAAAGAGAGTGAGATGCCAGCTCCTTTCATTCAGTCAGTAGCTTCAAACATTTCTGGTATATGAAAAACATGTTTTTCAATGGCAAAAATCAATGAATATTGTAAATGCACAAACAGTAATATCTCCACATTGCAAGGTGCAATTCTGAAATTTTTTGCTTTTTCCTGCTAATCCTAGCAGGATAAAGAAGATTCAAAGAGAGTGAGATGCCAGCTCCTTTCATTCAGTCAGTAGCTTCAAACATTTCTGGTATATGAAAAACATGTTTTTCAATGGCAAAAATCAATGAATATTGTAAATGCACAAACAGTAATATCTCCACATTGCAAGGTGCAATTCTGAAATTTTTTGCTTTTTCCTGCTAATCCTAGCATGATAAAGAAGATTCAAAGAGAGTGAGATGCCAGCTCCTTTCATTCAGTCAGTAGCTTCAAACATTTCTGGTATATGAAAAACATGTTTTTCAATGGCAAAAATCAATGAATATTGTAAATGCACAAACAGTAATATCTCCACATTGCAAGGTGCAATTCTGAAATTTTTTGCTTTTTCCTGCTAATCCTAGCAGGATAAAGAAGATTCAAAGAGAGTGAGATGCCAGCTCCTTTCATTCAGTCAGTAGCTTCAAACATTTCTGGTATATGAAAAACATGTTTTTCAATGGCAAAAATCAATGAATATTGTAAATGCACAAACAGTAATATCTCCACATTGCAAGGTGCAATTCTGAAATTTTTTGCTTTTTCCTGCTAATCCTAGCAGGATAAAGAAGATTCAAAGACAGTGAGATGCCAGCTCCTTTCATTCAGTCAGTAGCTTCAAACATTTCTGGTATATGAAAAACATGTTTTTCAATGGCAAAAATCAATGAATATTGTAAATGCACAAACAGTAATATCTCCACATTGCAAGGTGCAATTCTGAAATTTTTTGCTTTTTCCTGTTAATCCTAGCATGATAAAGAAGATTCAAAGAGAGTGAGATGCCAGCTCCTTTCATTCAGTCAGTAGCTTCAAACATTTCTGGTATATGAAAAACATGTTTTTCAATGGCAAAAATCAATGAATATTGTAAATGCACAAACAGTAATATCTCCACATTGCAAGGTGCAATTCTGAAATGTTTTGCTTTTTCCTGCTAATCCTAGCATGATAAAGAAGATTCAAAGAGAGTGAGATGCCAGCTCCTTTCATTCAGTCAGTAGCTTCAAACATTTCTGGTATATGAAAAACATGTTTTTCAATGGCAAAAATCAATGAATATTGTAAATGCACAAACAGTAATATCTCCACATTGCAAGGTGCAATTCTGAAATTTTTTGCTTTTTCCTGCTAATCCTAGCATGATAAAGAAGATTCAAAGAGAGTGAGATGCCAGCTCCTTTCATTCAGTCAGTAGCTTCAAACATTTCTGGACGTTTTTCAATGGCAAAAATCAATGAATATTGTAAATGCACAAACAGTAATATCTCCACATTGCAAGGTGCAATTCTGAAATTTTTTGCTTTTTCCTGCTAATCCTAGCAGGATAAAGAAGATTCAAAGAGAGTGAGATGCCAGCTCCTTTCATTCAGTCAGTAGCTTCAAACATTCCTGGTATATGAAAAACATGTTTTTCAATGGCAAAAATCAATGAATATTGTAAATGCACAAACAGTAATATCTCCACATTGCAAGGTGCAATTCTGAAATTTTTTGCTTTTTCCTGCTAATCCTAGCATGATAAAGAAGATTCAAAGAGAGTGAGATGCCAGCTCCTTTCATTCAGTCAGTAGCTTCAAACATTTCTGGTATATGAAAAACATGTTTTTCAATGGCAAAAATCAATGAATATTGTAAATGCACAAACAGTAATATCTCCACATTGCAAGGTGCAATTCTGAAATTTTTTGCTTTTTCCTGCTAATCCTAGCAGGATAAAGAAGATTCAAAGAGAGTGAGATGCCAGCTCCTTTCATTCAGTCAGTAGCTTCAAACATTTCTGGTATATGAAAAACATGTTTTTCAATGGCAAAAATCAATGAATATTGTAAATGCACAAACAGTAATATCTCCACATTGCAAGGTGCAATTCTGAAATTTTTTGCTTTTTCCTGCTAATCCTAGCATGATAAAGAAGATTCAAAGAGAGTGAGATGCCAGCTCCTTTCATTCAGTCAGTAGCTTCAAACATTTCTGGACGTTTTTCAATGGCAAAAATCAATGAATATTGTAAATGCACAAACAGTAATATCTCCACATTGCAAGGTGCAATTCTGAAATTTTTTGCTTTTTCCTGCTAATCCTAGCATGATAAAGAAGATTCAAAGAGAGTGAGATGCCAGCTCCTTTCATTCAGTCAGTAGCTTCAAACATTTCTGGATGTTTTTCAATGGCAAAAATCAATGAATATTGTAAATGCACAAACAGTAATATCTCCACATTGCAAGGTGCAATTCTGAAATTTTTTGCTTTTTCCTGCTAATCCTAGCATGATAAAGAAGATTCAAAGAGAGTGAGATGCCAGCTCCTTTCATTCAGTCAGTAGCTTCAAACATTTCTGGTATATGAAAAACATGTTTTTCAATGGCAAAAATCAATGAATATTGTAAATGCACAAACAGTAATATCTCCACATTGCAAGGTGCAATTCTGAAATTTTTTGCTTTTTCCTGCTAATCCTAGCAGGATAAAGAAGATTCAAAGAGAGTGAGATGCCAGCTCCTTTCATTCAGTCAGTAGCTTCAAACATTTCTGGTATATGAAAAACATGTTTTTCAATGGCAAAAATCAATGAATATTGTAAATGCACAAACAGTAATATCTCCACATTGCAAGGTGCAATTCTGAAATTTTTTGCTTTTTCCTGCTAATCCTAGCAGGATAAAGAAGATTCAAAGAGTGAGATGCCAGCTCCTTTCATTCAGTCAGTAGCTTCAAACATTTCTGGTATATGAAAAACATGTTTTTCAATGGCAAAAATCAATGAATATTGTAAATGCACAAACAGTAATATCTCCACATTGCAAGGTGCAATTCTGAAATTTTTTGCTTTTTCCTGTTAATCCTAGCATGATAAAGAAGATTCAAAGAGAGTGAGATGCCAGCTCCTTTCATTCAGTCAGTAGCTTCAAACATTTCTGGTATATGAAAAACATGTTTTTCAATGGCAAAAATCAATGAATATTGTAAATGCACAAACAGTAATATCTCCACATTGCAAGGTGCAATTCTGAAATTTTTTGCTTTTTCCTGCTAATCCTAGCATGATAAAGAAGATTCAAAGAGAGTGAGATGCCAGCTCCTTTCATTCAGTCAGTAACTTCAAACATTTCTGGTATATGAAAAACATGTTTTTCAATGGCAAAAATCAATGAATATTGTAAATGCACAAACAGTAATATCTCCACATTGCAAGGTGCAATTCTGAAATTTTTTGCTTTTTCCTGCTAATCCTAGCAGGATAAAGAAGATTCAAAGAGAGTGAGATGCCAGCTCCTTTCATTCAGTCAGTAGCTTCAAACATTTCTGGTATATGAAAAACATGTTTTTCAATGGCAAAAATCAATGAATATTGTAAATGCACAAACAGTAATATCTCCACATTGCAAGGTGCAATTCTGAAATTTTTTGCTTTTTCCTGCTAATCCTAGCAGGATAAAGAAGATTCAAAGAGAGTGAGATGCCAGCTCCTTTCATTCAGTCAGTAGCTTCAAACATTTCTGGTATATGAAAAACATGTTTTTCAATGGCAAAAATCAATGAATATTGTAAATGCACAAACAGTAATATCTCCACATTGCAAGGTGCAATTCTGAAATTTTTTGCTTTTTCCTGTTAATCCTAGCATGATAAAGAAGATTCAAAGAGAGTGAGATGCCAGCTCCTTTCATTCAGTCAGTAGCTTCAAACATTTCTGGTATATGAAAAACATGTTTTTCAATGGCAAAAATCAATGAATATTGTAAATGCACAAACAGTAATATCTCCACATTGCAAGGTGCAATTCTGAAATTTTTTGCTTTTTCCTGCTAATCCTAGCATGATAAAGAAGATTCAAAGAGAGTGAGATGCCAGCTCCTTTCATTCAGTCAGTAGCTTCAAACATTTCTGGTATATGAAAAACATGTTTTTCAATGGCAAAAATCAATGAATATTGTAAATGCACAAGCAGTAATATCTCCACATTGCAAGGTGCAATTCTGAAATTTTTTGCTTTTTCCTGCTAATCCTAGCATGATAAAGAAGATTCAAAGAGAGTGAGATGCCAGCTCCTTTCATTCAGTCAGTAGCTTCAAACATTTCTGGTATATGAAAAACGTTTTTCAATGGCAAAAATCAATGAATATTGTAAATGCACAAACAGTAATATCTCCACATTGCAAGGTGCAATTCTGAAATTTTTTGCTTTTTCCTGCTAATCCTAGCATGATAAAGAAGATTCAAAGAGAGTGAGATGCCAGCTCCTTTCATTCAGTCAGTAGCTTCAAACATTTCTGGAGGTTTTTCAATGGCAAAAATCAATGAATATTGTAAATGCACAAACAGTAATATCTCCACATTGCAAGGTGCAATTCTGAAATTTTTTGCTTTTTCCTGCTAATCCTAGCAGGATAAAGAAGATTCAAAGAGAGTGAGATGCCAGCTCCTTTCATTCAGTCAGTAGCTTCAAACATTCCTGGTATATGAAAAACATGTTTTTCAATGGCAAAAATCAATGAATATTGTAAATGCACAAACAGTAATATCTCCACATTGCAAGGTGCAATTCTGAAATTTTTTGCTTTTTCCTGCTAATCCTAGCATGATAAAGAAGATTCAAAGAGAGTGAGATGCCAGCTCCTTTCATTCAGTCAGTAGCTTCAAACATTTCTGGTATATGAAAAACATGTTTTTCAATGGCAAAAATCAATGAATATTGTAAATGCACAAACAGTAATATCTCCACATTGCAAGGTGCAATTCTGAAATTTTTTGCTTTTTCCTGCTAATCCTAGCAGGATAAAGAAGATTCAAAGAGAGTGAGATGCCAGCTCCTTTCATTCAGTCAGTAGCTTCAAACATTTCTGGTATATGAAAAACGTTTTTCAATGGCAAAAATCAATGAATATTGTAAATGCACAAACAGTAATATCTCCACATTGCAAGGTGCAATTCTGAAATTTTTTGCTTTTTCCTGCTAATCCTAGCAGGATAAAGAAGATTCAAAGAGAGTGAGATGCCAGCTCCTTTCATTCAGTCAGTAGCTTCAAACATTTCTGGTATATGAAAAACATGTTTTTCAATGGCAAAAATCAATGAATATTGTAAATGCACAAACAGTAATATCTCCACATTGCAAGGTGCAATTCTGAAATTTTTTGCTTTTTCCTGCTAATCCTAGCATGATAAAGAAGATTCAAAGAGAGTGAGATGCCAGCTCCTTTCATTCAGTCAGTAGCTTCAAACATTTCTGGTATATGAAAAACATGTTTTTCAATGGCAAAAATCAATGAATATTGTAAATGCACAAACAGTAATATCTCCACATTGCAAGGTGCAATTCTGAAATTTTTTGCTTTTTCCTGCTAATCCTAGCAGGATAAAGAAGATTCAAAGAGAGTGAGATGCCAGCTCCTTTCATTCAGTCAGTAGCTTCAAACATTTCTGGTATATGAAAAACATGTTTTTCAATGGCAAAAATCAATGAATATTGTAAATGCACAAACAGTAATATCTCCACATTGCAAGGTGCAATTCTGAAATTTTTTGCTTTTTCCTGCTAATCCTAGCAGGATGAAGAAGATTCAAAGACAGTGAGATGCCAGCTCCTTTCATTCAGTCAGTAGCTTCAAACATTTCTGGTATATGAAAAACATGTTTTTCAATGGCAAAAATCAATGAATATTGTAAATGCACAAACAGTAATATCTCCACATTGCAAGGTGCAATTCTGAAATTTTTTGCTTTTTCCTGTTAATCCTAGCATGATAAAGAAGATTCAAAGAGAGTGAGATGCCAGCTCCTTTCATTCAGTCAGTAGCTTCAAACATTTCTGGTATATGAAAAACATGTTTTTCAATGGCAAAAATCAATGAATATTGTAAATGCACAAACAGTAATATCTCCACATTGCAAGGTGCAATTCTGAAATGTTTTGCTTTTTCCTGCTAATCCTAGCATGATAAAGAAGATTCAAAGAGAGTGAGATGCCAGCTCCTTTCATTCAGTCAGTAGCTTCAAACATTTCTGGTATATGAAAAACATGTTTTTCAATGGCAAAAATCAATGAATATTGTAAATGCACAAACAGTAATATCTCCACATTGCAAGGTGCAATTCTGAAATTTTTTGCTTTTTCCTGCTAATCCTAGCATGATAAAGAAGATTCAAAGAGAGTGAGATGCCAGCTCCTTTCATTCAGTCAGTAGCTTCAAACATTTCTGGACGTTTTTCAATGGCAAAAATCAATGAATATTGTAAATGCACAAACAGTAATATCTCCACATTGCAAGGTGCAATTCTGAAATTTTTTGCTTTTTCCTGCTAATCCTAGCAGGATAAAGAAGATTCAAAGAGAGTGAGATGCCAGCTCCTTTCATTCAGTCAGTAGCTTCAAACATTTCTGGTATATGAAAAACATGTTTTTCAATGGCAAAAATCAATGAATATTGTAAATGCACAAACAGTAATATCTCCACATTGCAAGGTGCAATTCTGAAATTTTTTGCTTTTTCCTGCTAATCCTAGCATGATAAAGAAGATTCAAAGAGAGTGAGATGCCAGCTCCTTTCATTCAGTCAGTAGCTTCAAACATTTCTGGTATATGAAAAACATGTTTTTCAATGGCAAAAATCAATGAATATTGTAAATGCACAAACAGTAATATCTCCACATTGCAAGGTGCAATTCTGAAATTTTTTGCTTTTTCCTGCTAATCCTAGCAGGATAAAGAAGATTCAAAGACAGTGAGATGCCAGCTCCTTTCATTCAGTCAGTAGCTTCAAACATTTCTGGTATATGAAAAACATGTTTTTCAATGGCAAAAATCAATGAATATTGTAAATGCACAAACAGTAATATCTCCACATTGCAAGGTGCAATTCTGAAATTTTTTGCTTTTTCCTGTTAATCCTAGCATGATAAAGAAGATTCAAAGAGAGTGAGATGCCAGCTCCTTTCATTCAGTCAGTAGCTTCAAACATTTCTGGTATATGAAAAACATGTTTTTCAATGGCAAAAATCAATGAATATTGTAAATGCACAAACAGTAATATCTCCACATTGCAAGGTGCAATTCTGAAATGTTTTGCTTTTTCCTGCTAATCCTAGCATGATAAAGAAGATTCAAAGAGAGTGAGATGCCAGCTCCTTTCATTCAGTCAGTAGCTTCAAACATTTCTGGTATATGAAAAACATGTTTTTCAATGGCAAAAATCAATGAATATTGTAAATGCACAAACAGTAATATCTCCACATTGCAAGGTGCAATTCTGAAATTTTTTGCTTTTTCCTGCTAATCCTAGCATGATAAAGAAGATTCAAAGAGAGTGAGATGCCAGCTCCTTTCATTCAGTCAGTAGCTTCAAACATTTCTGGACGTTTTTCAATGGCAAAAATCAATGAATATTGTAAATGCACAAACAGTAATATCTCCACATTGCAAGGTGCAATTCTGAAATTTTTTGCTTTTTCCTGCTAATCCTAGCAGGATAAAGAAGATTCAAAGAGAGTGAGATGCCAGCTCCTTTCATTCAGTCAGTAGCTTCAAACATTCCTGGTATATGAAAAACATGTTTTTCAATGGCAAAAATCAATGAATATTGTAAATGCACAAACAGTAATATCTCCACATTGCAAGGTGCAATTCTGAAATTTTTTGCTTTTTCCTGCTAATCCTAGCATGATAAAGAAGATTCAAAGAGAGTGAGATGCCAGCTCCTTTCATTCAGTCAGTAGCTTCAAACATTTCTGGACGTTTTTCAATGGCAAAAATCAATGAATATTGTAAATGCACAAACAGTAATATCTCCACATTGCAAGGTGCAATTCTGAAATTTTTTGCTTTTTCCTGCTAATCCTAGCAGGATAAAGAAGATTCAAAGAGAGTGAGATGCCAGCTCCTTTCATTCAGTCAGTAGCTTCAAACATTCCTGGTATATGAAAAACATGTTTTTCAATGGCAAAAATCAATGAATATTGTAAATGCACAAACAGTAATATCTCCACATTGCAAGGTGCAATTCTGAAATTTTTTGCTTTTTCCTGCTAATCCTAGCATGATAAAGAAGATTCAAAGAGAGTGAGATGCCAGCTCCTTTCATTCAGTCAGTAGCTTCAAACATTTCTGGTATATGAAAAACATGTTTTTCAATGGCAAAAATCAATGAATATTGTAAATGCACAAACAGTAATATCTCCACATTGCAAGGTGCAATTCTGAAATTTTTTGCTTTTTCCTGCTAATCCTAGCAGGATAAAGAAGATTCAAAGAGAGTGAGATGCCAGCTCCTTTCATTCAGTCAGTAGCTTCAAACATTTCTGGTATATGAAAAACATGTTTTTCAATGGCAAAAATCAATGAATATTGTAAATGCACAAACAGTAATATCTCCACATTGCAAGGTGCAATTCTGAAATTTTTTGCTTTTTCCTGCTAATCCTAGCAGGATAAAGAAGATTCAAAGAGAGTGAGATGCCAGCTCCTTTCATTCAGTCAGTAGCTTCAAACATTTCTGGTATATGAAAAACATGTTTTTCAATGGCAAAAATCAATGAATATTGTAAATGCACAAACAGTAATATCTCCACATTGCAAGGTGCAATTCTGAAATTTTTTGCTTTTTCCTGCTAATCCTAGCATGATAAAGAAGATTCAAAGAGAGTGAGATGCCAGCTCCTTTCATTCAGTCAGTAGCTTCAAACATTTCTGGTATATGAAAAACATGTTTTTCAATGGCAAAAATCAATGAATATTGTAAATGCACAAACAGTAATATCTCCACATTGCAAGGTGCAATTCTGAAATTTTTTGCTTTTTCCTGCTAATCCTAGCAGGATAAAGAAGATTCAAAGAGAGTGAGATGCCAGCTCCTTTCATTCAGTCAGTAGCTTCAAACATTTCTGGTATATGAAAAACATGTTTTTCAATGGCAAAAATCAATGAATATTGTAAATGCACAAACAGTAATATCTCCACATTGCAAGGTGCAATTCTGAAATTTTTTGCTTTTTCCTGCTAATCCTAGCAGGATAAAGAAGATTCAAAGACAGTGAGATGCCAGCTCCTTTCATTCAGTCAGTAGCTTCAAACATTTCTGGTATATGAAAAACATGTTTTTCAATGGCAAAAATCAATGAATATTGTAAATGCACAAACAGTAATATCTCCACATTGCAAGGTGCAATTCTGAAATTTTTTGCTTTTTCCTGTTAATCCTAGCATGATAAAGAAGATTCAAAGAGAGTGAGATGCCAGCTCCTTTCATTCAGTCAGTAGCTTCAAACATTTCTGGTATATGAAAAACATGTTTTTCAATGGCAAAAATCAATGAATATTGTAAATGCACAAACAGTAATATCTCCACATTGCAAGGTGCAATTCTGAAATGTTTTGCTTTTTCCTGCTAATCCTAGCATGATAAAGAAGATTCAAAGAGAGTGAGATGCCAGCTCCTTTCATTCAGTCAGTAGCTTCAAACATTTCTGGTATATGAAAAACATGTTTTTCAATGGCAAAAATCAATGAATATTGTAAATGCACAAACAGTAATATCTCCACATTGCAAGGTGCAATTCTGAAATTTTTTGCTTTTTCCTGCTAATCCTAGCATGATAAAGAAGATTCAAAGAGAGTGAGATGCCAGCTCCTTTCATTCAGTCAGTAGCTTCAAACATTTCTGGACGTTTTTCAATGGCAAAAATCAATGAATATTGTAAATGCACAAACAGTAATATCTCCACATTGCAAGGTGCAATTCTGAAATTTTTTGCTTTTTCCTGCTAATCCTAGCAGGATAAAGAAGATTCAAAGAGAGTGAGATGCCAGCTCCTTTCATTCAGTCAGTAGCTTCAAACATTCCTGGTATATGAAAAACATGTTTTTCAATGGCAAAAATCAATGAATATTGTAAATGCACAAACAGTAATATCTCCACATTGCAAGGTGCAATTCTGAAATTTTTTGCTTTTTCCTGCTAATCCTAGCATGATAAAGAAGATTCAAAGAGAGTGAGATGCCAGCTCCTTTCATTCAGTCAGTAGCTTCAAACATTTCTGGTATATGAAAAACATGTTTTTCAATGGCAAAAATCAATGAATATTGTAAATGCACAAACAGTAATATCTCCACATTGCAAGGTGCAATTCTGAAATTTTTTGCTTTTTCCTGCTAATCCTAGCAGGATAAAGAAGATTCAAAGAGAGTGAGATGCCAGCTCCTTTCATTCAGTCAGTAGCTTCAAACATTTCTGGTATATGAAAAACATGTTTTTCAATGGCAAAAATCAATGAATATTGTAAATGCACAAACAGTAATATCTCCACATTGCAAGGTGCAATTCTGAAATTTTTTGCTTTTTCCTGCTAATCCTAGCAGGATAAAGAAGATTCAAAGAGAGTGAGATGCCAGCTCCTTTCATTCAGTCAGTAGCTTCAAACATTTCTGGTATATGAAAAACATGTTTTTCAATGGCAAAAATCAATGAATATTGTAAATGCACAAACAGTAATATCTCCACATTGCAAGGTGCAATTCTGAAATTTTTTGCTTTTTCCTGCTAATCCTAGCATGATAAAGAAGATTCAAAGAGAGTGAGATGCCAGCTCCTTTCATTCAGTCAGTAGCTTCAAACATTTCTGGACGTTTTTCAATGGCAAAAATCAATGAATATTGTAAATGCACAAACAGTAATATCTCCACATTGCAAGGTGCAATTCTGAAATTTTTTGCTTTTTCCTGTTAATCCTAGCATGATAAAGAAGATTCAAAGAGAGTGAGATGCCAGCTCCTTTCATTCAGTCAGTAGCTTCAAACATTTCTGGTATATGAAAAACATGTTTTTCAATGGCAAAAATCAATGAATATTGTAAATGCACAAACAGTAATATCTCCACATTGCAAGGTGCAATTCTGAAATTTTTTGCTTTTTCCTGCTAATCCTAGCAGGATAAAGAAGATTCAAAGAGAGTGAGATGCCAGCTCCTTTCATTCAGTCAGTAGCTTCAAACATTTCTGGTATATGAAAAACATGTTTTTCAATGGCAAAAATCAATGAATATTGTAAATGCACAAACAGTAATATCTCCACATTGCAAGGTGCAATTCTGAAATTTTTTGCTTTTTCCTGCTAATCCTAGCATGATAAAGAAGATTCAAAGAGAGTGAGATGCCAGCTCCTTTCATTCAGTCAGTAGCTTCAAACATTTCTGGTATATGAAAAACATGTTTTTCAATGGCAAAAATCAATGAATATTGTAAATGCACAAACAGTAATATCTCCACATTGCAAGGTGCAATTCTGAAATTTTTTGCTTTTTCCTGCTAATCCTAGCAGGATAAAGAAGATTCAAAGACAGTGAGATGCCAGCTCCTTTCATTCAGTCAGTAGCTTCAAACATTTCTGGTATATGAAAAACATGTTTTTCAATGGCAAAAATCAATGAATATTGTAAATGCACAAACAGTAATATCTCCACATTGCAAGGTGCAATTCTGAAATTTTTTGCTTTTTCCTGTTAATCCTAGCATGATAAAGAAGATTCAAAGAGAGTGAGATGCCAGCTCCTTTCATTCAGTCAGTAGCTTCAAACATTTCTGGTATATGAAAAACATGTTTTTCAATGGCAAAAATCAATGAATATTGTAAATGCACAAACAGTAATATCTCCACATTGCAAGGTGCAATTCTGAAATGTTTTGCTTTTTCCTGCTAATCCTAGCATGATAAAGAAGATTCAAAGAGAGTGAGATGCCAGCTCCTTTCATTCAGTCAGTAGCTTCAAACATTTCTGGTATATGAAAAACATGTTTTTCAATGGCAAAAATCAATGAATATTGTAAATGCACAAACAGTAATATCTCCACATTGCAAGGTGCAATTCTGAAATTTTTTGCTTTTTCCTGCTAATCCTAGCATGATAAAGAAGATTCAAAGAGAGTGAGATGCCAGCTCCTTTCATTCAGTCAGTAGCTTCAAACATTTCTGGACGTTTTTCAATGGCAAAAATCAATGAATATTGTAAATGCACAAACAGTAATATCTCCACATTGCAAGGTGCAATTCTGAAATTTTTTGCTTTTTCCTGCTAATCCTAGCAGGATAAAGAAGATTCAAAGAGAGTGAGATGCCAGCTCCTTTCATTCAGTCAGTAGCTTCAAACATTCCTGGTATATGAAAAACATGTTTTTCAATGGCAAAAATCAATGAATATTGTAAATGCACAAACAGTAATATCTCCACATTGCAAGGTGCAATTCTGAAATTTTTTGCTTTTTCCTGCTAATCCTAGCATGATAAAGAAGATTCAAAGAGAGTGAGATGCCAGCTCCTTTCATTCAGTCAGTAGCTTCAAACATTTCTGGTATATGAAAAACATGTTTTTCAATGGCAAAAATCAATGAATATTGTAAATGCACAAACAGTAATATCTCCACATTGCAAGGTGCAATTCTGAAATTTTTTGCTTTTTCCTGCTAATCCTAGCAGGATAAAGAAGATTCAAAGAGAGTGAGATGCCAGCTCCTTTCATTCAGTCAGTAGCTTCAAACATTTCTGGTATATGAAAAACATGTTTTTCAATGGCAAAAATCAATGAATATTGTAAATGCACAAACAGTAATATCTCCACATTGCAAGGTGCAATTCTGAAATTTTTTGCTTTTTCCTGCTAATCCTAGCAGGATAAAGAAGATTCAAAGAGAGTGAGATGCCAGCTCCTTTCATTCAGTCAGTAGCTTCAAACATTTCTGGTATATGAAAAACATGTTTTTCAATGGCAAAAATCAATGAATATTGTAAATGCACAAACAGTAATATCTCCACATTGCAAGGTGCAATTCTGAAATTTTTTGCTTTTTCCTGCTAATCCTAGCATGATAAAGAAGATTCAAAGAGAGTGAGATGCCAGCTCCTTTCATTCAGTCAGTAGCTTCAAACATTTCTGGACGTTTTTCAATGGCAAAAATCAATGAATATTGTAAATGCACAAACAGTAATATCTCCACATTGCAAGGTGCAATTCTGAAATTTTTTGCTTTTTCCTGTTAATCCTAGCATGATAAAGAAGATTCAAAGAGAGTGAGATGCCAGCTCCTTTCATTCAGTCAGTAGCTTCAAACATTTCTGGTATATGAAAAACATGTTTTTCAATGGCAAAAATCAATGAATATTGTAAATGCACAAACAGTAATATCTCCACATTGCAAGGTGCAATTCTGAAATTTTTTGCTTTTTCCTGCTAATCCTAGCATGATAAAGAAGATTCAAAGAGAGTGAGATGCCAGCTCCTTTCATTCAGTCAGTAGTTTCAAACATTTCTGGTATATGAAAAACATGTTTTTCAATGGCAAAAATCAATGAATATTGTAAATGCACAAACAGTAATATCTCCACATTGCAAGGTGCAATTCTGAAATTTTTTGCTTTTTCCTGCTAATCCTAGCATGATAAAGAAGATTCAAAGAGAGTGAGATGCCAGCTCCTTTCATTCAGTCAGTAGCTTCAAACATTTCTGGATGTTTTTCAATGGCAAAAATCAATGAATATTGTAAATGCACAAACAGTAATATCTCCACATTGCAAGGTGCAATTCTGAAATTTTTTGCTTTTTCCTGCTAATCCTAGCAGGATAAAGAAGATTCAAAGAGAGTGAGATGCCAGCTAATTTCATTCAGTCAGTAGCTTCAAACATTTCTGGTATATGAAAAACATGTTTTTCAATGGCAAAAATCAATGAATATTGTAAATGCACAAACAGTAATATCTCCACATTGCAAGGTGCAATTCTGAAATTTTTTGCTTTATCCTGCTAATCCTAGCAGGATAAAGAAGATTCAAAGAGAGTGAGATGCCAGCTCCTTTCATTCAGTCAGTAGCTTCAAACATTTCTGGTATATGAAAAACATGTTTTTCAATGGCAAAAATCAATGAATATTGTAAATGCACAAACAGTAATATCTCCACATTGCAAGGTGCAATTCTGAAATTTTTTGCTTTTTCCTGCTAATCCTAGCAGGATAAAGAAGATTCAAAGAGAGTGAGATGCCAGCTCCTTTCATTCAGTCAGTAGCTTCAAACATTTCTGGTATATGAAAAACATGTTTTTCAATGGCAAAAATCAATGAATATTGTAAATGCACAAACAGTAATATCTCCACATTGCAAGGTGCAATTCTGAAATTTTTTGCTTTTTCCTGCTAATCCTAGCATGATAAAGAAGATTCAAAGAGAGTGAGATGCCAGCTCCTTTCATTCAGTCAGTAGCTTCAAACATTTCTGGACGTTTTTCAATGGCAAAAATCAATGAATATTGTAAATGCACAAACAGTAATATCTCCACATTGCAAGGTGCAATTCTGAAATTTTTTGCTTTTTCCTGCTAATCCTAGCATGATAAAGAAGATTCAAAGAGAGTGAGATGCCAGCTCCTTTCATTCAGTCAGTAGCTTCAAACATTTCTGGATGTTTTTCAATGGCAAAAATCAATGAATATTGTAAATGCACAAACAGTAATATCTCCACATTGCAAGGTGCAATTCTGAAATTTTTTGCTTTTTCCTGCTAATCCTAGCAGGATAAAGAAGATTCAAAGTGAGTGAGATGCCAGCTAATTTCATTCAGTCAGTAGCTTCAAACATTTCTGGTATATGAAAAACATGTTTTTCAATGGCAAAAATCAATGAATATTGTAAATGCACAAACAGTAATATCTCCACATTGCAAGGTGCAATTCTGAAATTTTTTGCTTTTTCCTGCTAATCCTAGCATGATAAAGAAGATTCAAAGAGAGTGAGATGCCAGCTCCTTTCATTCAGTCAGTAGCTTCAAACATTTCTGGACGTTTTTCAATGGCAAAAATCAATGAATATTGTAAATGCACAAACAGTAATATCTCCACATTGCAAGGTGCAATTCTGAAATTTTTTGCTTTTTCCTGTTAATCCTAGCATGATAAAGAAGATTCAAAGAGAGTGAGATGCCAGCTCCTTTCATTCAGTCAGTAGCTTCAAACATTTCTGGTATATGAAAAACATGTTTTTCAATGGCAAAAATCAATGAATATTGTAAATGCACAAACAGTAATATCTCCACATTGCAAGGTGCAATTCTGAAATTTTTTGCTTTTTCCTGCTAATCCTAGCATGATAAAGAAGATTCAAAGAGAGTGAGATGCCAGCTCCTTTCATTCAGTCAGTAGCTTCAAACATTTCTGGTATATGAAAAACATGTTTTTCAATGGCAAAAATCAATGAATATTGTAAATGCACAAACAGTAATATCTCCACATTGCAAGGTGCAATTCTGAAATTTTTTGCTTTTTCCTGCTAATCCTAGCATGATAAAGAAGATTCAAAGAGAGTGAGATGCCAGCTCCTTTCATTCAGTCAGTAGCTTCAAACATTTCTGGTATATGAAAAACGTTTTTCAATGGCAAAAATCAATGAATATTGTAAATGCACAAACAGTAATATCTCCACATTGCAAGGTGCAATTCTGAAATTTTTTGCTTTTTCCTGCTAATCCTAGCATGATAAAGAAGATTCAAAGAGAGTGAGATGCCAGCTCCTTTCATTCAGTCAGTAGCTTCAAACATTTCTGGACGTTTTTCAATGGCAAAAATCAATGAATATTGTAAATGCACAAACAGTAATATCTCCACATTGCAAGGTGCAATTCTGAAATTTTTTGCTTTTTCCTGCTAATCCTAGCAGGATAAAGAAGATTCAAAGAGAGTGAGATGCCAGCTCCTTTCATTCAGTCAGTAGCTTCAAACATTCCTGGTATATGAAAAACATGTTTTTCAATGGCAAAAATCAATGAATATTGTAAATGCACAAACAGTAATATCTCCACATTGCAAGGTGTAATTCTGAAATTTTTTGCTTTTTCCTGCTAATCCTAGCATGATAAAGAAGATTCAAAGAGAGTGAGATGCCAGCTCCTTTCATTCAGTCAGTAGCTTCAAACATTTCTGGTATATGAAAAACATGTTTTTCAATGGCAAAAATCAATGAATATTGTAAATGCACAAACAGTAATATCTCCACATTGCAAGGTGCAATTCTGAAATTTTTTGCTTTTTCCTGCTAATCCTAGCAGGATAAAGAAGATTCAAAGAGAGTGAGATGCCAGCTCCTTTCATTCAGTCAGTAGCTTCAAACATTTCTGGTATATGAAAAACATGTTTTTCAATGGCAAAAATCAATGAATATTGTAAATGCACAAACAGTAATATCTCCACATTGCAAGGTGCAATTCTGAAATTTTTTGCTTTTTCCTGCTAATCCTAGCATGATAAAGAAGATTCAAAGAGAGTGAGATGCCAGCTCCTTTCATTCAGTCAGTAGCTTCAAACATTTCTGGACGTTTTTCAATGGCAAAAATCAATGAATATTGTAAATGCACAAACAGTAATATCTCCACATTGCAAGGTGCAATTCTGAAATTTTTTGCTTTTTCCTGCTAATCCTAGCATGATAAAGAAGATTCAAAGAGAGTGAGATGCCAGCTCCTTTCATTCAGTCAGTAGCTTCAAACATTTCTGGATGTTTTTCAATGGCAAAAATCAATGAATATTGTAAATGCACAAACAGTAATATCTCCACATTGCAAGGTGCAATTCTGAAATTTTTTGCTTTTTCCTGCTAATCCTAGCAGGATAAAGAAGATTCAAAGTGAGTGAGATGCCAGCTCCTTTCATTCAGTCAGTAGCTTCAAACATTCCTGGTATATGAAAAACATGTTTTTCAATGGCAAAAATCAATGAATATTGTAAATGCACAAACAGTAATATCTCCACATTGCAAGGTGTAATTCTGAAATTTTTTGCTTTTTCCTGCTAATCCTAGCATGATAAAGAAGATTCAAAGAGAGTGAGATGCCAGCTCCTTTCATTCAGTCAGTAGCTTCAAACATTTCTGGTATATGAAAAACATGTTTTTCAATGGCAAAAATCAATGAATATTGTAAATGCACAAACAGTAATATCTCCACATTGCAAGGTGCAATTCTGAAATTTTTTGCTTTTTCCTGCTAATCCTAGCAGGATAAAGAAGATTCAAAGAGAGTGAGATGCCAGCTCCTTTCATTCAGTCAGTAGCTTCAAACATTTCTGGTATATGAAAAACATGTTTTTCAATGGCAAAAATCAATGAATATTGTAAATGCACAAACTGTAATATCTCCACATTGCAAGGTGCAATTCTGAAATTTTTTGCTTTTTCCTGCTAATCCTAGCATGATAAAGAAGATTCAAAGAGAGTGAGATGCCAGCTCCTTTCATTCAGTCAGTAGCTTCAAACATTTCTGGACGTTTTTCAATGGCAAAAATCAATGAATATTGTAAATGCACAAACAGTAATATCTCCACATTGCAAGGTGCAATTCTGAAATTTTTTGCTTTTTCCTGCTAATCCTAGCATGATAAAGAAGATTCAAAGAGAGTGAGATGCCAGCTCCTTTCATTCAGTCAGTAGCTTCAAACATTTCTGGATGTTTTTCAATGGCAAAAATCAATGAATATTGTAAATGCACAAACAGTAATATCTCCACATTGCAAGGTGCAATTCTGAAATTTTTTGCTTTTTCCTGCTAATCCTAGCAGGATAAAGAAGATTCAAAGTGAGTGAGATGCCAGCTAATTTCATTCAGTCAGTAGCTTCAAACATTTCTGGTATATGAAAAACATGTTTTTCAATGGCAAAAATCAATGAATATTGTAAATGCACAAACAGTAATATCTCCACATTGCAAGGTGCAATTCTGAAATTTTTTGCTTTTTCCTGCTAATCCTAGCATGATAAAGAAGATTCAAAGAGAGTGAGATGCCAGCTCCTTTCATTCAGTCAGTAGCTTCAAACATTTCTGGACGTTTTTCAATGGCAAAAATCAATGAATATTGTAAATGCACAAACAGTAATATCTCCACATTGCAAGGTGCAATTCTGAAATTTTTTGCTTTTTCCTGTTAATCCTAGCATGATAAAGAAGATTCAAAGAGAGTGAGATGCCAGCTCCTTTCATTCAGTCAGTAGCTTCAAACATTTCTGGTATATGAAAAACATGTTTTTCAATGGCAAAAATCAATGAATATTGTAAATGCACAAACAGTAATATCTCCACATTGCAAGGTGCAATTCTGAAATTTTTTGCTTTTTCCTGCTAATCCTAGCATGATAAAGAAGATTCAAAGAGAGTGAGATGCCAGCTCCTTTCATTCAGTCAGTAGCTTCAAACATTTCTGGTATATGAAAAACATGTTTTTCAATGGCAAAAATCAATGAATATTGTAAATGCACAAACAGTAATATCTCCACATTGCAAGGTGCAATTCTGAAATTTTTTGCTTTTTCCTGCTAATCCTAGCATGATAAAGAAGATTCAAAGAGAGTGAGATGCCAGCTCCTTTCATTCAGTCAGTAGCTTCAAACATTTCTGGTATATGAAAAACGTTTTTCAATGGCAAAAATCAATGAATATTGTAAATGCACAAACAGTAATATCTCCACATTGCAAGGTGCAATTCTGAAATTTTTTGCTTTTTCCTGCTAATCCTAGCATGATAAAGAAGATTCAAAGAGAGTGAGATGCCAGCTCCTTTCATTCAGTCAGTAGCTTCAAACATTTCTGGACGTTTTTCAATGGCAAAAATCAATGAATATTGTAAATGCACAAACAGTAATATCTCCACATTGCAAGGTGCAATTCTGAAATTTTTTGCTTTTTCCTGCTAATCCTAGCAGGATAAAGAAGATTCAAAGAGAGTGAGATGCCAGCTCCTTTCATTCAGTCAGTAGCTTCAAACATTCCTGGCATATGAAAAACATGTTTTTCAATGGCAAAAATCAATGAATATTGTAAATGCACAAACAGTAATATCTCCACATTGCAAGGTGTAATTCTGAAATTTTTTGCTTTTTCCTGCTAATCCTAGCATGATAAAGAAGATTCAAAGAGAGTGAGATGCCAGCTCCTTTCATTCAGTCAGTAGCTTCAAACATTCCTGGTATATGAAAAACATGTTTTTCAATGGCAAAAATCAATGAATATTGTAAATGCACAAACAGTAATATCTCCACATTGCAAGGTGTAATTCTGAAATTTTTTGCTTTTTCCTGCTAATCCTAGCATGATAAAGAAGATTCAAAGAGAGTGAGATGCCAGCTCCTTTCATTCAGTCAGTAGCTTCAAACATTTCTGGTATATGAAAAACATGTTTTTCAATGGCAAAAATCAATGAATATTGTAAATGCACAAACAGTAATATCTCCACATTGCAAGGTGCAATTCTGAAATTTTTTGCTTTTTCCTGCTAATCCTAGCAGGATAAAGAAGATTCAAAGAGAGTGAGATGCCAGCTCCTTTCATTCAGTCAGTAGCTTCAAACATTTCTGGTATATGAAAAACATGTTTTTCAATGGCAAAAATCAATGAATATTGTAAATGCACAAACAGTAATATCTCCACATTGCAAGGTGCAATTCTGAAATTTTTTGCTTTTTCCTGCTAATCCTAGCAGGATAAAGAAGATTCAAAGAGAGTGAGATGCCAGCTCCTTTCATTCAGTCAGTAGCTTCAAACATTTCTGGTATATGAAAAACATGTTTTTCAATGGCAAAAATCAATGAATATTGTAAATGCACAAACAGTAATATCTCCACATTGCAAGGTGCAATTCTGAAATTTTTTGCTTTTTCCTGTTAATCCTAGCATGATAAAGAAGATTCAAAGAGAGTGAGATGCCAGCTCCTTTCATTCAGTCAGTAGCTTCAAACATTTCTGGTATATGAAAAACATGTTTTTCAATGGCAAAAATCAATGAATATTGTAAATGCACAAACAGTAATATCTCCACATTGCAAGGTGCAATTCTGAAATTTTTTGCTTTTTCCTGCTAATCCTAGCATGATAAAGAAGATTCAAAGAGAGTGAGATGCCAGCTCCTTTCATTCAGTCAGTAGCTTCAAACATTTCTGGACGTTTTTCAATGGCAAAAATCAATGAATATTGTAAATGCACAAACAGTAATATCTCCACATTGCAAGGTGCAATTCTGAAATTTTTTGCTTTTTCCTGCTAATCCTAGCATGATAAAGAAGATTCAAAGAGAGTGAGATGCCAGCTCCTTTCATTCAGTCAGTAGCTTCAAACATTTCTGGACGTTTTTCAATGGCAAAAATCAATGAATATTGTAAATGCACAAACAGTAATATCTCCACATTGCAAGGTGCAATTCTGAAATTTTTTGCTTTTTCCTGCTAATCCTAGCATGATAAAGAAGATTCAAAGAGAGTGAGATGCCAGCTCCTTTCATTCAGTCAGTAGCTTCAAACATTTCTGGATGTTTTTCAATGGCAAAAATCAATGAATATTGTAAATGCACAAACAGTAATATCTCCACATTGCAAGGTGCAATTCTGAAATTTTTTGCTTTTTCCTGCTAATCCTAGCAGGATAAAGAAGATTCAAAGTGAGTGAGATGCCAGCTAATTTCATTCAGTCAGTAGCTTCAAACATTTCTGGTATATGAAAAACATGTTTTTCAATGGCAAAAATCAATGAATATTGTAAATGCACAAACAGTAATATCTCCACATTGCAAGGTGCAATTCTGAAATTTTTTGCTTTTTCCTGCTAATCCTAGCATGATAAAGAAGATTCAAAGAGAGTGAGATGCCAGCTCCTTTCATTCAGTCAGTAGCTTCAAACATTTCTGGACGTTTTTCAATGGCAAAAATCAATGAATATTGTAAATGCACAAACAGTAATATCTCCACATTGCAAGGTGCAATTCTGAAATTTTTTGCTTTTTCCTGTTAATCCTAGCATGATAAAGAAGATTCAAAGAGAGTGAGATGCCAGCTCCTTTCATTCAGTCAGTAGCTTCAAACATTTCTGGTATATGAAAAACATGTTTTTCAATGGCAAAAATCAATGAATATTGTAAATGCACAAACAGTAATATCTCCACATTGCAAGGTGCAATTCTGAAATTTTTTGCTTTTTCCTGCTAATCCTAGCATGATAAAGAAGATTCAAAGAGAGTGAGATGCCAGCTCCTTTCATTCAGTCAGTAGCTTCAAACATTTCTGGACGTTTTTCAATGGCAAAAATCAATGAATATTGTAAATGCACAAACAGTAATATCTCCACATTGCAAGGTGCAATTCTGAAATTTTTTGCTTTTTCCTGCTAATCCTAGCATGATAAAGAAGATTCAAAGAGAGTGAGATGCCAGCTCCTTTCATTCAGTCAGTAGCTTCAAACATTTCTGGATGTTTTTCAATGGCAAAAATCAATGAATATTGTAAATGCACAAACAGTAATATCTCCACATTGCAAGGTGCAATTCTGAAATTTTTTGCTTTTTCCTGCTAATCCTAGCAGGATAAAGAAGATTCAAAGTGAGTGAGATGCCAGCTAATTTCATTCAGTCAGTAGCTTCAAACATTTCTGGTATATGAAAAACATGTTTTTCAATGGCAAAAATCAATGAATATTGTAAATGCACAAACAGTAATATCTCCACATTGCAAGGTGCAATTCTGAAATTTTTTGCTTTTTCCTGCTAATCCTAGCATGATAAAGAAGATTCAAAGAGAGTGAGATGCCAGCTCCTTTCATTCAGTCAGTAGCTTCAAACATTTCTGGACGTTTTTCAATGGCAAAAATCAATGAATATTGTAAATGCACAAACAGTAATATCTCCACATTGCAAGGTGCAATTCTGAAATTTTTTGCTTTTTCCTGTTAATCCTAGCATGATAAAGAAGATTCAAAGAGAGTGAGATGCCAGCTCCTTTCATTCAGTCAGTAGCTTCAAACATTTCTGGTATATGAAAAACATGTTTTTCAATGGCAAAAATCAATGAATATTGTAAATGCACAAACAGTAATATCTCCACATTGCAAGGTGCAATTCTGAAATTTTTTGCTTTTTCCTGCTAATCCTAGCATGATAAAGAAGATTCAAAGAGAGTGAGATGCCAGCTCCTTTCATTCAGTCAGTAGCTTCAAACATTTCTGGTATATGAAAAACATGTTTTTCAATGGCAAAAATCAATGAATATTGTAAATGCACAAACAGTAATATCTCCACATTGCAAGGTGCAATTCTGAAATTTTTTGCTTTTTCCTGCTAATCCTAGCATGATAAAGAAGATTCAAAGAGAGTGAGATGCCAGCTCCTTTCATTCAGTCAGTAGCTTCAAACATTTCTGGTATATGAAAAACGTTTTTCAATGGCAAAAATCAATGAATATTGTAAATGCACAAACAGTAATATCTCCACATTGCAAGGTGCAATTCTGAAATTTTTTGCTTTTTCCTGCTAATCCTAGCATGATAAAGAAGATTCAAAGAGAGTGAGATGCCAGCTCCTTTCATTCAGTCAGTAGCTTCAAACATTTCTGGACGTTTTTCAATGGCAAAAATCAATGAATATTGTAAATGCACAAACAGTAATATCTCCACATTGCAAGGTGCAATTCTGAAATTTTTTGCTTTTTCCTGCTAATCCTAGCAGGATAAAGAAGATTCAAAGAGAGTGAGATGCCAGCTCCTTTCATTCAGTCAGTAGCTTCAAACATTCCTGGTATATGAAAAACATGTTTTTCAATGGCAAAAATCAATGAATATTGTAAATGCACAAACAGTAATATCTCCACATTGCAAGGTGCAATTCTGAAATTTTTTGCTTTTTCCTGCTAATCCTAGCATGATAAAGAAGATTCAAAGAGAGTGAGATGCCAGCTCCTTTCATTCAGTCAGTAGCTTCAAACATTTCTGGTATATGAAAAACATGTTTTTCAATGGCAAAAATCAATGAATATTGTAAATGCACAAACAGTAATATCTCCACATTGCAAGGTGCAATTCTGAAATTTTTTGCTTTTTCCTGCTAATCCTAGCAGGATAAAGAAGATTCAAAGAGAGTGAGATGCCAGCTCCTTTCATTCAGTCAGTAGCTTCAAACATTTCTGGTATATGAAAAACATGTTTTTCAATGGCAAAAATCAATGAATATTGTAAATGCACAAACAGTAATATCTCCACATTGCAAGGTGCAATTCTGAAATTTTTTGCTTTTTCCTGCTAATCCTAGCAGGATAAAGAAGATTCAAAGAGAGTGAGATGCCAGCTCCTTTCATTCAGTCAGTAGCTTCAAACATTTCTGGTATATGAAAAACATGTTTTTCAATGGCAAAAATCAATGAATATTGTAAATGCACAAACAGTAATATCTCCACATTGCAAGGTGCAATTCTGAAATTTTTTGCTTTTTCCTGTTAATCCTAGCATGATAAAGAAGATTCAAAGAGAGTGAGATGCCAGCTCCTTTCATTCAGTCAGTAGCTTCAAACATTTCTGGTATATGAAAAACATGTTTTTCAATGGCAAAAATCAATGAATATTGTAAATGCACAAACAGTAATATCTCCACATTGCAAGGTGCAATTCTGAAATTTTTTGCTTTTTCCTGCTAATCCTAGCATGATAAAGAAGATTCAAAGAGAGTGAGATGCCAGCTCCTTTCATTCAGTCAGTAGCTTCAAACATTTCTGGACGTTTTTCAATGGCAAAAATCAATGAATATTGTAAATGCACAAACAGTAATATCTCCACATTGCAAGGTGCAATTCTGAAATTTTTTGCTTTTTCCTGTTAATCCTAGCATGATAAAGAAGATTCAAAGAGAGTGAGATGCCAGCTCCTTTCATTCAGTCAGTAGCTTCAAACATTTCTGGTATATGAAAAACATGTTTTTCAATGGCAAAAATCAATGAATATTGTAAATGCACAAACAGTAATATCTCCACATTGCAAGGTGCAATTCTGAAATTTTTTGCTTTTTCCTGCTAATCCTAGCATGATAAAGAAGATTCAAAGAGAGTGAGATGCCAGCTCCTTTCATTCAGTCAGTAGCTTCAAACATTTCTGGTATATGAAAAACATGTTTTTCAATGGCAAAAATCAATGAATATTGTAAATGCACAAACAGTAATATCTCCACATTGCAAGGTGCAATTCTGAAATTTTTTGCTTTTTCCTGCTAATCCTAGCATGATAAAGAAGATTCAAAGAGAGTGAGATGCCAGCTCCTTTCATTCAGTCAGTAGCTTCAAACATTTCTGGTATATGAAAAACGTTTTTCAATGGCAAAAATCAATGAATATTGTAAATGCACAAACAGTAATATCTCCACATTGCAAGGTGCAATTCTGAAATTTTTTGCTTTTTCCTGCTAATCCTAGCATGATAAAGAAGATTCAAAGAGAGTGAGATGCCAGCTCCTTTCATTCAGTCAGTAGCTTCAAACATTTCTGGACGTTTTTCAATGGCAAAAATCAATGAATATTGTAAATGCACAAACAGTAATATCTCCACATTGCAAGGTGCAATTCTGAAATTTTTTGCTTTTTCCTGCTAATCCTAGCAGGATAAAGAAGATTCAAAGAGAGTGAGATGCCAGCTCCTTTCATTCAGTCAGTAGCTTCAAACATTCCTGGTATATGAAAAACATGTTTTTCAATGGCAAAAATCAATGAATATTGTAAATGCACAAACAGTAATATCTCCACATTGCAAGGTGCAATTCTGAAATTTTTTGCTTTTTCCTGCTAATCCTAGCATGATAAAGAAGATTCAAAGAGAGTGAGATGCCAGCTCCTTTCATTCAGTCAGTAGCTTCAAACATTTCTGGTATATGAAAAACATGTTTTTCAATGGCAAAAATCAATGAATATTGTAAATGCACAAACAGTAATATCTCCACATTGCAAGGTGCAATTCTGAAATTTTTTGCTTTTTCCTGCTAATCCTAGCAGGATAAAGAAGATTCAAAGAGAGTGAGATGCCAGCTCCTTTCATTCAGTCAGTAGCTTCAAACATTTCTGGTATATGAAAAACATGTTTTTCAATGGCAAAAATCAATGAATATTGTAAATGCACAAACAGTAATATCTCCACATTGCAAGGTGCAATTCTGAAATTTTTTGCTTTTTCCTGCTAATCCTAGCAGGATAAAGAAGATTCAAAGAGAGTGAGATGCCAGCTCCTTTCATTCAGTCAGTAGCTTCAAACATTTCTGGTATATGAAAAACATGTTTTTCAATGGCAAAAATCAATGAATATTGTAAATGCACAAACAGTAATATCTCCACATTGCAAGGTGCAATACTGAAATTTTTTGCTTTTTCCTGTTAATCCTAGCATGATAAAGAAGATTCAAAGAGAGTGAGATGCCAGCTCCTTTCATTCAGTCAGTAGCTTCAAACATTTCTGGTATATGAAAAACATGTTTTTCAATGGCAAAAATCAATGAATATTGTAAATGCACAAACAGTAATATCTCCACATTGCAAGGTGCAATTCTGAAATTTTTTGCTTTTTCCTGCTAATCCTAGCATGATAAAGAAGATTCAAAGAGAGTGAGATGCCAGCTCCTTTCATTCAGTCAGTAACTTCAAACATTTCTGGTATATGAAAAACATGTTTTTCAATGGCAAAAATCAATGAATATTGTAAATGCACAAACAGTAATATCTCCACATTGCAAGGTGCAATTCTGAAATTTTTTGCTTTTTCCTGCTAATCCTAGCAGGATAAAGAAGATTCAAAGAGAGTGAGATGCCAGCTCCTTTCATTCAGTCAGTAGCTTCAAACATTTCTGGTATATGAAAAACATGTTTTTCAATGGCAAAAATCAATGAATATTGTAAATGCACAAACAGTAATATCTCCACATTGCAAGGTGCAATTCTGAAATTTTTTGCTTTTTCCTGCTAATCCTAGCAGGATAAAGAAGATTCAAAGAGAGTGAGATGCCAGCTCCTTTCATTCAGTCAGTAGCTTCAAACATTTCTGGTATATGAAAAACATGTTTTTCAATGGCAAAAATCAATGAATATTGTAAATGCACAAACAGTAATATCTCCACATTGCAAGGTGCAATTCTGAAATTTTTTGCTTTTTCCTGTTAATCCTAGCATGATAAAGAAGATTCAAAGAGAGTGAGATGCCAGCTCCTTTCATTCAGTCAGTAGCTTCAAACATTTCTGGTATATGAAAAACATGTTTTTCAATGGCAAAAATCAATGAATATTGTAAATGCACAAACAGTAATATCTCCACATTGCAAGGTGCAATTCTGAAATTTTTTGCTTTTTCCTGCTAATCCTAGCATGATAAAGAAGATTCAAAGAGAGTGAGATGCCAGCTCCTTTCATTCAGTCAGTAGCTTCAAACATTTCTGGTATATGAAAAACATGTTTTTCAATGGCAAAAATCAATGAATATTGTAAATGCACAAACAGTAATATCTCCACATTGCAAGGTGCAATTCTGAAATTTTTTGCTTTTTCCTGCTAATCCTAGCATGATAAAGAAGATTCAAAGAGAGTGAGATGCCAGCTCCTTTCATTCAGTCAGTAGCTTCAAACATTTCTGGTATATGAAAAACGTTTTTCAATGGCAAAAATCAATGAATATTGTAAATGCACAAACAGTAATATCTCCACATTGCAAGGTGCAATTCTGAAATTTTTTGCTTTTTCCTGCTAATCCTAGCATGATAAAGAAGATTCAAAGAGAGTGAGATGCCAGCTCCTTTCATTCAGTCAGTAGCTTCAAACATTTCTGGACGTTTTTCAATGGCAAAAATCAATGAATATTGTAAATGCACAAACAGTAATATCTCCACATTGCAAGGTGCAATTCTGAAATTTTTTGCTTTTTCCTGCTAATCCTAGCAGGATAAAGAAGATTCAAAGAGAGTGAGATGCCAGCTCCTTTCATTCAGTCAGTAGCTTCAAACATTCCTGGTATATGAAAAACATGTTTTTCAATGGCAAAAATCAATGAATATTGTAAATGCACAAACAGTAATATCTCCACATTGCAAGGTGCAATTCTGAAATTTTTTGCTTTTTCCTGCTAATCCTAGCATGATAAAGAAGATTCAAAGAGAGTGAGATGCCAGCTCCTTTCATTCAGTCAGTAGCTTCAAACATTTCTGGTATATGAAAAACATGTTTTTCAATGGCAAAAATCAATGAATATTGTAAATGCACAAACAGTAATATCTCCACATTGCAAGGTGCAATTCTGAAATTTTTTGCTTTTTCCTGCTAATCCTAGCAGGATAAAGAAGATTCAAAGAGAGTGAGATGCCAGCTCCTTTCATTCAGTCAGTAGCTTCAAACATTTCTGGTATATGAAAAACATGTTTTTCAATGGCAAAAATCAATGAATATTGTAAATGCACAAACAGTAATATCTCCACATTGCAAGGTGCAATTCTGAAATTTTTTGCTTTTTCCTGCTAATCCTAGCATGATAAAGAAGATTCAAAGAGAGTGAGATGCCAGCTCCTTTCATTCAGTCAGTAGCTTCAAACATTTCTGGACGTTTTTCAATGGCAAAAATCAATGAATATTGTAAATGCACAAACAGTAATATCTCCACATTGCAAGGTGCAATTCTGAAATTTTTTGCTTTTTCCTGTTAATCCTAGCATGATAAAGAAGATTCAAAGAGAGTGAGATGCCAGCTCCTTTCATTCAGTCAGTAGCTTCAAACATTTCTGGTATATGAAAAACATGTTTTTCAATGGCAAAAATCAATGAATATTGTAAATGCACAAACAGTAATATCTCCACATTGCAAGGTGCAATTCTGAAATTTTTTGCTTTTTCCTGCTAATCCTAGCATGATAAAGAAGATTCAAAGAGAGTGAGATGCCAGCTCCTTTCATTCAGTCAGTAGTTTCAAACATTTCTGGTATATGAAAAACATGTTTTTCAATGGCAAAAATCAATGAATATTGTAAATGCACAAACAGTAATATCTCCACATTGCAAGGTGCAATTCTGAAATTTTTTGCTTTTTCCTGCTAATCCTAGCATGATAAAGAAGATTCAAAGAGAGTGAGATGCCAGCTCCTTTCATTCAGTCAGTAGCTTCAAACATTTCTGGATGTTTTTCAATGGCAAAAATCAATGAATATTGTAAATGCACAAACAGTAATATCTCCACATTGCAAGGTGCAATTCTGAAATTTTTTGCTTTTTCCTGCTAATCCTAGCAGGATAAAGAAGATTCAAAGAGAGTGAGATGCCAGCTAATTTCATTCAGTCAGTAGCTTCAAACATTTCTGGTATATGAAAAACATGTTTTTCAATGGCAAAAATCAATGAATATTGTAAATGCACAAACAGTAATATCTCCACATTGCAAGGTGCAATTCTGAAATTTTTTGCTTTTTCCTGCTAATCCTAGCATGATAAAGAAGATTCAAAGAGAGTGAGATGCCAGCTCCTTTCATTCAGTCAGTAGCTTCAAACATTTCTGGTATATGAAAAACATGTTTTTCAATGGCAAAAATCAATGAATATTGTAAATGCACAAACAGTAATATCTCCACATTGCAAGGTGCAATTCTGAAATTTTTTGCTTTTTCCTGCTAATCCTAGCATGATAAAGAAGATTCAAAGAGAGTGAGATGCCAGCTCCTTTCATTCAGTCAGTAGCTTCAAACATTTCTGGACGTTTTTCAATGGCAAAAATCAATGAATATTGTAAATGCACAAACAGTAATATCTCCACATTGCAAGGTGCAATTCTGAAATTTTTTGCTTTTTCCTGCTAATCCTAGCATGATAAAGAAGATTCAAAGAGAGTGAGATGCCAGCTCCTTTCATTCAGTCAGTAGCTTCAAACATTTCTGGACGTTTTTCAATGGCAAAAATCAATGAATATTGTAAATGCACAAACAGTAATATCTCCACATTGCAAGGTGCAATTCTGAAATTTTTTGCTTTTTCCTGCTAATCCTAGCATGATAAAGAAGATTCAAAGAGAGTGAGATGCCAGCTCCTTTCATTCAGTCAGTAGCTTCAAACATTTCTGGACGTTTTTCAATGGCAAAAATCAATGAATATTGTAAATGCACAAACAGTAATATCTCCACATTGCAAGGTGCAATTCTGAAATTTTTTGCTTTTTCCTGTTAATCCTAGCATGATAAAGAAGATTCAAAGAGAGTGAGATGCCAGCTCCTTTCATTCAGTCAGTAGCTTCAAACATTTCTGGTATATGAATAACATGATGTTTTTCAATGGCAAAAATCAATGAATATTGTAAATGCACAAACAGTAATATCTCCACATTGCAAGGTGCAATTCTGAAATTTCTTGCTTTTTCCTGCTAATCCTAGCATGATAAAGAAGATTCAAAGAGAGTGAGATGCCAGCTCCTTTCATTCAGTCTGTAGCTTCAAACATTTCTGGACGTTTTTCAATGGCAAAAATCAATGAATATTGTAAATGCACAAACAGTAATATCTCCACATTGCAAGGTGCAATTCTGAAATTTTTTGCTTTTTCCTGCTAATCCTAGCATGATAAAGAAGATTCAAAGAGAGTGAGATGCCAGCTCCTTTCATTCAGTCAGTAGCTTCAAACATTTCTGGATGTTTTTCAATGGCAAAAATCAATGAATATTGTAAATGCACAAACAGTAATATCTCCACATTGCAAGGTGCAATTCTGAAATTTTTTGCTTTATCCTGCTAATCCTAGCAGGATAAAGAAGATTCAAAGAGAGTGAGATGCCAGCTCCTTTCATTCAGTCAGTAGCTTCAAACATTTCTGGTATATGAAAAACATGTTTTTCAATGGCAAAAATCAATGAATATTGTAAATGCACAAACAGTAATATCTCCACATTGCAAGGTGCAATTCTGAAATTTTTTGCTTTTTCCTGCTAATCCTAGCAGGATAAAGAAGATTCAAAGAGAGTGAGATGCCAGCTCCTTTCATTCAGTCAGTAGCTTCAAACATTTCTGGTATATGAAAAACATGTTTTTCAATGGCAAAAATCAATGAATATTGTAAATGCACAAACAGTAATATCTCCACATTGCAAGGTGCAATTCTGAAATTTTTTGCTTTTTCCTGCTAATCCTAGCATGATAAAGAAGATTCAAAGAGAGTGAGATGCCAGCTCCTTTCATTCAGTCAGTAGCTTCAAACATTTCTGGATGTTTTTCAATGGCAAAAATCAATGAATATTGTAAATGCACAAACAGTAATATCTCCACATTGCAAGGTGCAATTCTGAAATTTTTTGCTTTTTCCTGCTAATCCTAGCATGATAAAGAAGATTCAAAGAGAGTGAGATGCCAGCTCCTTTCATTCAGTCAGTAGCTTCAAACATTTCTGGATGTTTTTCAATGGCAAAAATCAATGAATATTGTAAATGCACAAACAGTAATATCTCCACATTGCAAGGTGCAATTCTGAAATTTTTTGCTTTTTCCTGCTAATCCTAGCAGGATAAAGAAGATTCAAAGTGAGTGAGATGCCAGCTAATTTCATTCAGTCAGTAGCTTCAAACATTTCTGGTATATGAAAAACATGTTTTTCAATGGCAAAAATCAATGAATATTGTAAATGCACAAACAGTAATATCTCCACATTGCAAGGTGCAATTCTGAAATTTTTTGCTTTTTCCTGCTAATCCTAGCATGATAAAGAAGATTCAAAGAGAGTGAGATGCCAGCTCCTTTCATTCAGTCAGTAGCTTCAAACATTTCTGGACGTTTTTCAATGGCAAAAATCAATGAATATTGTAAATGCACAAACAGTAATATCTCCACATTGCAAGGTGCAATTCTGAAATTTTTTGCTTTTTCCTGTTAATCCTAGCATGATAAAGAAGATTCAAAGAGAGTGAGATGCCAGCTCCTTTCATTCAGTCAGTAGCTTCAAACATTTCTGGTATATGAAAAACATGTTTTTCAATGGCAAAAATCAATGAATATTGTAAATGCACAAACAGTAATATCTCCACATTGCAAGGTGCAATTCTGAAATTTTTTGCTTTTTCCTGCTAATCCTAGCATGATAAAGAAGATTCAAAGAGAGTGAGATGCCAGCTCCTTTCATTCAGTCAGTAGCTTCAAACATTTCTGGTATATGAAAAACATGTTTTTCAATGGCAAAAATCAATGAATATTGTAAATGCACAAACAGTAATATCTCCACATTGCAAGGTGCAATTCTGAAATTTTTTGCTTTTTCCTGCTAATCCTAGCATGATAAAGAAGATTCAAAGAGAGTGAGATGCCAGCTCCTTTCATTCAGTCAGTAGCTTCAAACATTTCTGGTATATGAAAAACGTTTTTCAATGGCAAAAATCAATGAATATTGTAAATGCACAAACAGTAATATCTCCACATTGCAAGGTGCAATTCTGAAATTTTTTGCTTTTTCCTGCTAATCCTAGCATGATAAAGAAGATTCAAAGAGAGTGAGATGCCAGCTCCTTTCATTCAGTCAGTAGCTTCAAACATTTCTGGACGTTTTTCAATGGCAAAAATCAATGAATATTGTAAATGCACAAACAGTAATATCTCCACATTGCAAGGTGCAATTCTGAAATTTTTTGCTTTTTCCTGCTAATCCTAGCAGGATAAAGAAGATTCAAAGAGAGTGAGATGCCAGCTCCTTTCATTCAGTCAGTAGCTTCAAACATTCCTGGTATATGAAAAACATGTTTTTCAATGGCAAAAATCAATGAATATTGTAAATGCACAAACAGTAATATCTCCACATTGCAAGGTGTAATTCTGAAATTTTTTGCTTTTTCCTGCTAATCCTAGCATGATAAAGAAGATTCAAAGAGAGTGAGATGCCAGCTCCTTTCATTCAGTCAGTAGCTTCAAACATTTCTGGTATATGAAAAACATGTTTTTCAATGGCAAAAATCAATGAATATTGTAAATGCACAAACAGTAATATCTCCACATTGCAAGGTGCAATTCTGAAATTTTTTGCTTTTTCCTGCTAATCCTAGCAGGATAAAGAAGATTCAAAGAGAGTGAGATGCCAGCTCCTTTCATTCAGTCAGTAGCTTCAAACATTTCTGGTATATGAAAAACATGTTTTTCAATGGCAAAAATCAATGAATATTGTAAATGCACAAACAGTAATATCTCCACATTGCAAGGTGCAATTCTGAAATTTTTTGCTTTTTCCTGCTAATCCTAGCATGATAAAGAAGATTCAAAGAGAGTGAGATGCCAGCTCCTTTCATTCAGTCAGTAGCTTCAAACATTTCTGGACGTTTTTCAATGGCAAAAATCAATGAATATTGTAAATGCACAAACAGTAATATCTCCACATTGCAAGGTGCAATTCTGAAATTTTTTGCTTTTTCCTGCTAATCCTAGCATGATAAAGAAGATTCAAAGAGAGTGAGATGCCAGCTCCTTTCATTCAGTCAGTAGCTTCAAACATTTCTGGATGTTTTTCAATGGCAAAAATCAATGAATATTGTAAATGCACAAACAGTAATATCTCCACATTGCAAGGTGCAATTCTGAAATTTTTTGCTTTTTCCTGCTAATCCTAGCAGGATAAAGAAGATTCAAAGTGAGTGAGATGCCAGCTCCTTTCATTCAGTCAGTAGCTTCAAACATTCCTGGTATATGAAAAACATGTTTTTCAATGGCAAAAATCAATGAATATTGTAAATGCACAAACAGTAATATCTCCACATTGCAAGGTGTAATTCTGAAATTTTTTGCTTTTTCCTGCTAATCCTAGCATGATAAAGAAGATTCAAAGAGAGTGAGATGCCAGCTCCTTTCATTCAGTCAGTAGCTTCAAACATTTCTGGTATATGAAAAACATGTTTTTCAATGGCAAAAATCAATGAATATTGTAAATGCACAAACAGTAATATCTCCACATTGCAAGGTGCAATTCTGAAATTTTTTGCTTTTTCCTGCTAATCCTAGCAGGATAAAGAAGATTCAAAGAGAGTGAGATGCCAGCTCCTTTCATTCAGTCAGTAGCTTCAAACATTTCTGGTATATGAAAAACATGTTTTTCAATGGCAAAAATCAATGAATATTGTAAATGCACAAACTGTAATATCTCCACATTGCAAGGTGCAATTCTGAAATTTTTTGCTTTTTCCTGCTAATCCTAGCATGATAAAGAAGATTCAAAGAGAGTGAGATGCCAGCTCCTTTCATTCAGTCAGTAGCTTCAAACATTTCTGGACGTTTTTCAATGGCAAAAATCAATGAATATTGTAAATGCACAAACAGTAATATCTCCACATTGCAAGGTGCAATTCTGAAATTTTTTGCTTTTTCCTGCTAATCCTAGCATGATAAAGAAGATTCAAAGAGAGTGAGATGCCAGCTCCTTTCATTCAGTCAGTAGCTTCAAACATTTCTGGATGTTTTTCAATGGCAAAAATCAATGAATATTGTAAATGCACAAACAGTAATATCTCCACATTGCAAGGTGCAATTCTGAAATTTTTTGCTTTTTCCTGCTAATCCTAGCAGGATAAAGAAGATTCAAAGTGAGTGAGATGCCAGCTAATTTCATTCAGTCAGTAGCTTCAAACATTTCTGGTATATGAAAAACATGTTTTTCAATGGCAAAAATCAATGAATATTGTAAATGCACAAACAGTAATATCTCCACATTGCAAGGTGCAATTCTGAAATTTTTTGCTTTTTCCTGCTAATCCTAGCATGATAAAGAAGATTCAAAGAGAGTGAGATGCCAGCTCCTTTCATTCAGTCAGTAGCTTCAAACATTTCTGGACGTTTTTCAATGGCAAAAATCAATGAATATTGTAAATGCACAAACAGTAATATCTCCACATTGCAAGGTGCAATTCTGAAATTTTTTGCTTTTTCCTGTTAATCCTAGCATGATAAAGAAGATTCAAAGAGAGTGAGATGCCAGCTCCTTTCATTCAGTCAGTAGCTTCAAACATTTCTGGTATATGAAAAACATGTTTTTCAATGGCAAAAATCAATGAATATTGTAAATGCACAAACAGTAATATCTCCACATTGCAAGGTGCAATTCTGAAATTTTTTGCTTTTTCCTGCTAATCCTAGCATGATAAAGAAGATTCAAAGAGAGTGAGATGCCAGCTCCTTTCATTCAGTCAGTAGCTTCAAACATTTCTGGTATATGAAAAACATGTTTTTCAATGGCAAAAATCAATGAATATTGTAAATGCACAAACAGTAATATCTCCACATTGCAAGGTGCAATTCTGAAATTTTTTGCTTTTTCCTGCTAATCCTAGCATGATAAAGAAGATTCAAAGAGAGTGAGATGCCAGCTCCTTTCATTCAGTCAGTAGCTTCAAACATTTCTGGTATATGAAAAACGTTTTTCAATGGCAAAAATCAATGAATATTGTAAATGCACAAACAGTAATATCTCCACATTGCAAGGTGCAATTCTGAAATTTTTTGCTTTTTCCTGCTAATCCTAGCATGATAAAGAAGATTCAAAGAGAGTGAGATGCCAGCTCCTTTCATTCAGTCAGTAGCTTCAAACATTTCTGGACGTTTTTCAATGGCAAAAATCAATGAATATTGTAAATGCACAAACAGTAATATCTCCACATTGCAAGGTGCAATTCTGAAATTTTTTGCTTTTTCCTGCTAATCCTAGCATGATAAAGAAGATTCAAAGAGAGTGAGATGCCAGCTCCTTTCATTCAGTCAGTAGCTTCAAACATTTCTGGTATATGAAAAACATGTTTTTCAATGGCAAAAATCAATGAATATTGTAAATGCACAAACAGTAATATCTCCACATTGCAAGGTGCAATTCTGAAATTTTTTGCTTTTTCCTGCTAATCCTAGCATGATAAAGAAGATTCAAAGAGAGTGAGATGCCAGCTCCTTTCATTCAGTCAGTAGCTTCAAACATTTCTGGTATATGAAAAACGTTTTTCAATGGCAAAAATCAATGAATATTGTAAATGCACAAACAGTAATATCTCCACATTGCAAGGTGCAATTCTGAAATTTTTTGCTTTTTCCTGCTAATCCTAGCATGATAAAGAAGATTCAAAGAGAGTGAGATGCCAGCTCCTTTCATTCAGTCAGTAGCTTCAAACATTTCTGGACGTTTTTCAATGGCAAAAATCAATGAATATTGTAAATGCACAAACAGTAATATCTCCACATTGCAAGGTGCAATTCTGAAATTTTTTGCTTTTTCCTGCTAATCCTAGCAGGATAAAGAAGATTCAAAGAGAGTGAGATGCCAGCTCCTTTCATTCAGTCAGTAGCTTCAAACATTCCTGGTATATGAAAAACATGTTTTTCAATGGCAAAAATCAATGAATATTGTAAATGCACAAACAGTAATATCTCCACATTGCAAGGTGTAATTCTGAAATTTTTTGCTTTTTCCTGCTAATCCTAGCATGATAAAGAAGATTCAAAGAGAGTGAGATGCCAGCTCCTTTCATTCAGTCAGTAGCTTCAAACATTTCTGGTATATGAAAAACATGTTTTTCAATGGCAAAAATCAATGAATATTGTAAATGCACAAACAGTAATATCTCCACATTGCAAGGTGCAATTCTGAAATTTTTTGCTTTTTCCTGCTAATCCTAGCAGGATAAAGAAGATTCAAAGAGAGTGAGATGCCAGCTCCTTTCATTCAGTCAGTAGCTTCAAACATTTCTGGTATATGAAAAACATGTTTTTCAATGGCAAAAATCAATGAATATTGTAAATGCACAAACAGTAATATCTCCACATTGCAAGGTGCAATTCTGAAATTTTTTGCTTTTTCCTGCTAATCCTAGCATGATAAAGAAGATTCAAAGAGAGTGAGATGCCAGCTCCTTTCATTCAGTCAGTAGCTTCAAACATTTCTGGACGTTTTTCAATGGCAAAAATCAATGAATATTGTAAATGCACAAACAGTAATATCTCCACATTGCAAGGTGCAATTCTGAAATTTTTTGCTTTTTCCTGCTAATCCTAGCATGATAAAGAAGATTCAAAGAGAGTGAGATGCCAGCTCCTTTCATTCAGTCAGTAGCTTCAAACATTTCTGGATGTTTTTCAATGGCAAAAATCAATGAATATTGTAAATGCACAAACAGTAATATCTCCACATTGCAAGGTGCAATTCTGAAATTTTTTGCTTTTTCCTGCTAATCCTAGCAGGATAAAGAAGATTCAAAGTGAGTGAGATGCCAGCTCCTTTCATTCAGTCAGTAGCTTCAAACATTCCTGGTATATGAAAAACATGTTTTTCAATGGCAAAAATCAATGAATATTGTAAATGCACAAACAGTAATATCTCCACATTGCAAGGTGTAATTCTGAAATTTTTTGCTTTTTCCTGCTAATCCTAGCATGATAAAGAAGATTCAAAGAGAGTGAGATGCCAGCTCCTTTCATTCAGTCAGTAGCTTCAAACATTTCTGGTATATGAAAAACATGTTTTTCAATGGCAAAAATCAATGAATATTGTAAATGCACAAACAGTAATATCTCCACATTGCAAGGTGCAATTCTGAAATTTTTTGCTTTTTCCTGCTAATCCTAGCAGGATAAAGAAGATTCAAAGAGAGTGAGATGCCAGCTCCTTTCATTCAGTCAGTAGCTTCAAACATTTCTGGTATATGAAAAACATGTTTTTCAATGGCAAAAATCAATGAATATTGTAAATGCACAAACTGTAATATCTCCACATTGCAAGGTGCAATTCTGAAATTTTTTGCTTTTTCCTGCTAATCCTAGCATGATAAAGAAGATTCAAAGAGAGTGAGATGCCAGCTCCTTTCATTCAGTCAGTAGCTTCAAACATTTCTGGACGTTTTTCAATGGCAAAAATCAATGAATATTGTAAATGCACAAACAGTAATATCTCCACATTGCAAGGTGCAATTCTGAAATTTTTTGCTTTTTCCTGCTAATCCTAGCATGATAAAGAAGATTCAAAGAGAGTGAGATGCCAGCTCCTTTCATTCAGTCAGTAGCTTCAAACATTTCTGGATGTTTTTCAATGGCAAAAATCAATGAATATTGTAAATGCACAAACAGTAATATCTCCACATTGCAAGGTGCAATTCTGAAATTTTTTGCTTTTTCCTGCTAATCCTAGCAGGATAAAGAAGATTCAAAGTGAGTGAGATGCCAGCTAATTTCATTCAGTCAGTAGCTTCAAACATTTCTGGTATATGAAAAACATGTTTTTCAATGGCAAAAATCAATGAATATTGTAAATGCACAAACAGTAATATCTCCACATTGCAAGGTGCAATTCTGAAATTTTTTGCTTTTTCCTGCTAATCCTAGCATGATAAAGAAGATTCAAAGAGAGTGAGATGCCAGCTCCTTTCATTCAGTCAGTAGCTTCAAACATTTCTGGACGTTTTTCAATGGCAAAAATCAATGAATATTGTAAATGCACAAACAGTAATATCTCCACATTGCAAGGTGCAATTCTGAAATTTTTTGCTTTTTCCTGTTAATCCTAGCATGATAAAGAAGATTCAAAGAGAGTGAGATGCCAGCTCCTTTCATTCAGTCAGTAGCTTCAAACATTTCTGGTATATGAAAAACATGTTTTTCAATGGCAAAAATCAATGAATATTGTAAATGCACAAACAGTAATATCTCCACATTGCAAGGTGCAATTCTGAAATTTTTTGCTTTTTCCTGCTAATCCTAGCATGATAAAGAAGATTCAAAGAGAGTGAGATGCCAGCTCCTTTCATTCAGTCAGTAGCTTCAAACATTTCTGGTATATGAAAAACATGTTTTTCAATGGCAAAAATCAATGAATATTGTAAATGCACAAACAGTAATATCTCCACATTGCAAGGTGCAATTCTGAAATTTTTTGCTTTTTCCTGCTAATCCTAGCATGATAAAGAAGATTCAAAGAGAGTGAGATGCCAGCTCCTTTCATTCAGTCAGTAGCTTCAAACATTTCTGGTATATGAAAAACGTTTTTCAATGGCAAAAATCAATGAATATTGTAAATGCACAAACAGTAATATCTCCACATTGCAAGGTGCAATTCTGAAATTTTTTGCTTTTTCCTGCTAATCCTAGCATGATAAAGAAGATTCAAAGAGAGTGAGATGCCAGCTCCTTTCATTCAGTCAGTAGCTTCAAACATTTCTGGACGTTTTTCAATGGCAAAAATCAATGAATATTGTAAATGCACAAACAGTAATATCTCCACATTGCAAGGTGCAATTCTGAAATTTTTTGCTTTTTCCTGCTAATCCTAGCAGGATAAAGAAGATTCAAAGAGAGTGAGATGCCAGCTCCTTTCATTCAGTCAGTAGCTTCAAACATTCCTGGTATATGAAAAACATGTTTTTCAATGGCAAAAATCAATGAATATTGTAAATGCACAAACAGTAATATCTCCACATTGCAAGGTGTAATTCTGAAATTTTTTGCTTTTTCCTGCTAATCCTAGCATGATAAAGAAGATTCAAAGAGAGTGAGATGCCAGCTCCTTTCATTCAGTCAGTAGCTTCAAACATTTCTGGTATATGAAAAACATGTTTTTCAATGGCAAAAATCAATGAATATTGTAAATGCACAAACAGTAATATCTCCACATTGCAAGGTGCAATTCTGAAATTTTTTGCTTTTTCCTGCTAATCCTAGCAGGATAAAGAAGATTCAAAGAGAGTGAGATGCCAGCTCCTTTCATTCAGTCAGTAGCTTCAAACATTTCTGGTATATGAAAAACATGTTTTTCAATGGCAAAAATCAATGAATATTGTAAATGCACAAACAGTAATATCTCCACATTGCAAGGTGCAATTCTGAAATTTTTTGCTTTTTCCTGCTAATCCTAGCAGGATAAAGAAGATTCAAAGAGAGTGAGATGCCAGCTCCTTTCATTCAGTCAGTAGCTTCAAACATTTCTGGTATATGAAAAACATGTTTTTCAATGGCAAAAATCAATGAATATTGTAAATGCACAAACAGTAATATCTCCACATTGCAAGGTGCAATTCTGAAATTTTTTGCTTTTTCCTGTTAATCCTAGCATGATAAAGAAGATTCAAAGAGAGTGAGATGCCAGCTCCTTTCATTCAGTCAGTAGCTTCAAACATTTCTGGTATATGAAAAACATGTTTTTCAATGGCAAAAATCAATGAATATTGTAAATGCACAAACAGTAATATCTCCACATTGCAAGGTGCAATTCTGAAATTTTTTGCTTTTTCCTGCTAATCCTAGCATGATAAAGAAGATTCAAAGAGAGTGAGATGCCAGCTCCTTTCATTCAGTCAGTAGCTTCAAACATTTCTGGACGTTTTTCAATGGCAAAAATCAATGAATATTGTAAATGCACAAACAGTAATATCTCCACATTGCAAGGTGCAATTCTGAAATTTTTTGCTTTTTCCTGCTAATCCTAGCATGATAAAGAAGATTCAAAGAGAGTGAGATGCCAGCTCCTTTCATTCAGTCAGTAGCTTCAAACATTTCTGGACGTTTTTCAATGGCAAAAATCAATGAATATTGTAAATGCACAAACAGTAATATCTCCACATTGCAAGGTGCAATTCTGAAATTTTTTGCTTTTTCCTGCTAATCCTAGCATGATAAAGAAGATTCAAAGAGAGTGAGATGCCAGCTCCTTTCATTCAGTCAGTAGCTTCAAACATTTCTGGATGTTTTTCAATGGCAAAAATCAATGAATATTGTAAATGCACAAACAGTAATATCTCCACATTGCAAGGTGCAATTCTGAAATTTTTTGCTTTTTCCTGCTAATCCTAGCAGGATAAAGAAGATTCAAAGTGAGTGAGATGCCAGCTAATTTCATTCAGTCAGTAGCTTCAAACATTTCTGGTATATGAAAAACATGTTTTTCAATGGCAAAAATCAATGAATATTGTAAATGCACAAACAGTAATATCTCCACATTGCAAGGTGCAATTCTGAAATTTTTTGCTTTTTCCTGCTAATCCTAGCATGATAAAGAAGATTCAAAGAGAGTGAGATGCCAGCTCCTTTCATTCAGTCAGTAGCTTCAAACATTTCTGGACGTTTTTCAATGGCAAAAATCAATGAATATTGTAAATGCACAAACAGTAATATCTCCACATTGCAAGGTGCAATTCTGAAATTTTTTGCTTTTTCCTGTTAATCCTAGCATGATAAAGAAGATTCAAAGAGAGTGAGATGCCAGCTCCTTTCATTCAGTCAGTAGCTTCAAACATTTCTGGTATATGAAAAACATGTTTTTCAATGGCAAAAATCAATGAATATTGTAAATGCACAAACAGTAATATCTCCACATTGCAAGGTGCAATTCTGAAATTTTTTGCTTTTTCCTGCTAATCCTAGCATGATAAAGAAGATTCAAAGAGAGTGAGATGCCAGCTCCTTTCATTCAGTCAGTAGCTTCAAACATTTCTGGTATATGAAAAACATGTTTTTCAATGGCAAAAATCAATGAATATTGTAAATGCACAAACAGTAATATCTCCACATTGCAAGGTGCAATTCTGAAATTTTTTGCTTTTTCCTGCTAATCCTAGCATGATAAAGAAGATTCAAAGAGAGTGAGATGCCAGCTCCTTTCATTCAGTCAGTAGCTTCAAACATTTCTGGTATATGAAAAACGTTTTTCAATGGCAAAAATCAATGAATATTGTAAATGCACAAACAGTAATATCTCCACATTGCAAGGTGCAATTCTGAAATTTTTTGCTTTTTCCTGCTAATCCTAGCATGATAAAGAAGATTCAAAGAGAGTGAGATGCCAGCTCCTTTCATTCAGTCAGTAGCTTCAAACATTTCTGGACGTTTTTCAATGGCAAAAATCAATGAATATTGTAAATGCACAAACAGTAATATCTCTACATTGCAAGGTGCAATTCTGAAATTTTTTGCTTTTTCCTGCTAATCCTAGCAGGATAAAGAAGATTCAAAGAGAGTGAGATGCCAGCTCCTTTCATTCAGTCAGTAGCTTCAAACATTCCTGGTATATGAAAAACATGTTTTTCAATGGCAAAAATCAATGAATATTGTAAATGCACAAACAGTAATATCTCCACATTGCAAGGTGCAATTCTGAAATTTTTTGCTTTTTCCTGCTAATCCTAGCATGATAAAGAAGATTCAAAGAGAGTGAGATGCCAGCTCCTTTCATTCAGTCAGTAGCTTCAAACATTTCTGGTATATGAAAAACATGTTTTTCAATGGCAAAAATCAATGAATATTGTAAATGCACAAACAGTAATATCTCCACATTGCAAGGTGCAATTCTGAAATTTTTTGCTTTTTCCTGCTAATCCTAGCAGGATAAAGAAGATTCAAAGAGAGTGAGATGCCAGCTCCTTTCATTCAGTCAGTAGCTTCAAACATTTCTGGTATATGAAAAACGTTTTTCAATGGCAAAAATCAATGAATATTGTAAATGCACAAACAGTAATATCTCCACATTGCAAGGTGCAATTCTGAAATTTTTTGCTTTTTCCTGCTAATCCTAGCATGATAAAGAAGATTCAAAGAGAGTGAGATGCCAGCTCCTTTCATTCAGTCAGTAGCTTCAAACATTTCTGGACGTTTTTCAATGGCAAAAATCAATGAATATTGTAAATGCACAAACAGTAATATCTCCACATTGCAAGGTGCAATTCTGAAATTTTTTGCTTTTTCCTGCTAATCCTAGCATGATAAAGAAGATTCAAAGAGAGTGAGATGCCAGCTCCTTTCATTCAGTCAGTAGCTTCAAACATTTCTGGTATATGAAAAACATGTTTTTCAATGGCAAAAATCAATGAATATTGTAAATGCACAAACAGTAATATCTCCACATTGCAAGGTGCAATTCTGAAATTTTTTGCTTTTTCCTGCTAATCCTAGCATGATAAAGAAGATTCAAAGAGAGTGAGATGCCAGCTCCTTTCATTCAGTCAGTAGCTTCAAACATTTCTGGTATATGAAAAACATGTTTTTCAATGGCAAAAATCAATGAATATTGTAAATGCACAAACAGTAATATCTCCACATTGCAAGGTGCAATTCTGAAATTTTTTGCTTTTTCCTGCTAATCCTAGCATGATAAAGAAGATTCAAAGAGAGTGAGATGCCAGCTCCTTTCATTCAGTCAGTAGCTTCAAACATTTCTGGTATATGAAAAACGTTTTTCAATGGCAAAAATCAATGAATATTGTAAATGCACAAACAGTAATATCTCCACATTGCAAGGTGCAATTCTGAAATTTTTTGCTTTTTCCTGCTAATCCTAGCATGATAAAGAAGATTCAAAGAGAGTGAGATGCCAGCTCCTTTCATTCAGTCAGTAGCTTCAAACATTTCTGGACGTTTTTCAATGGCAAAAATCAATGAATATTGTAAATGCACAAACAGTAATATCTCCACATTGCAAGGTGCAATTCTGAAATTTTTTGCTTTTTCCTGCTAATCCTAGCAGGATAAAGAAGATTCAAAGAGAGTGAGATGCCAGCTCCTTTCATTCAGTCAGTAGCTTCAAACATTCCTGGTATATGAAAAACATGTTTTTCAATGGCAAAAATCAATGAATATTGTAAATGCACAAACAGTAATATCTCCACATTGCAAGGTGTAATTCTGAAATTTTTTGCTTTTTCCTGCTAATCCTAGCATGATAAAGAAGATTCAAAGAGAGTGAGATGCCAGCTCCTTTCATTCAGTCAGTAGCTTCAAACATTCCTGGTATATGAAAAACATGTTTTTCAATGGCAAAAATCAATGAATATTGTAAATGCACAAACAGTAATATCTCCACATTGCAAGGTGTAATTCTGAAATTTTTTGCTTTTTCCTGCTAATCCTAGCATGATAAAGAAGATTCAAAGAGAGTGAGATGCCAGCTCCTTTCATTCAGTCAGTAGCTTCAAACATTTCTGGTATATGAAAAACATGTTTTTCAATGGCAAAAATCAATGAATATTGTAAATGCACAAACAGTAATATCTCCACATTGCAAGGTGCAATTCTGAAATTTTTTGCTTTTTCCTGCTAATCCTAGCAGGATAAAGAAGATTCAAAGAGAGTGAGATGCCAGCTCCTTTCATTCAGTCAGTAGCTTCAAACATTTCTGGTATATGAAAAACATGTTTTTCAATGGCAAAAATCAATGAATATTGTAAATGCACAAACAGTAATATCTCCACATTGCAAGGTGCAATTCTGAAATTTTTTGCTTTTTCCTGCTAATCCTAGCAGGATAAAGAAGATTCAAAGAGAGTGAGATGCCAGCTCCTTTCATTCAGTCAGTAGCTTCAAACATTTCTGGTATATGAAAAACATGTTTTTCAATGGCAAAAATCAATGAATATTGTAAATGCACAAACAGTAATATCTCCACATTGCAAGGTGCAATTCTGAAATTTTTTGCTTTTTCCTGTTAATCCTAGCATGATAAAGAAGATTCAAAGAGAGTGAGATGCCAGCTCCTTTCATTCAGTCAGTAGCTTCAAACATTTCTGGTATATGAAAAACATGTTTTTCAATGGCAAAAATCAATGAATATTGTAAATGCACAAACAGTAATATCTCCACATTGCAAGGTGCAATTCTGAAATTTTTTGCTTTTTCCTGCTAATCCTAGCATGATAAAGAAGATTCAAAGAGAGTGAGATGCCAGCTCCTTTCATTCAGTCAGTAGCTTCAAACATTTCTGGACGTTTTTCAATGGCAAAAATCAATGAATATTGTAAATGCACAAACAGTAATATCTCCACATTGCAAGGTGCAATTCTGAAATTTTTTGCTTTTTCCTGCTAATCCTAGCATGATAAAGAAGATTCAAAGAGAGTGAGATGCCAGCTCCTTTCATTCAGTCAGTAGCTTCAAACATTTCTGGACGTTTTTCAATGGCAAAAATCAATGAATATTGTAAATGCACAAACAGTAATATCTCCACATTGCAAGGTGCAATTCTGAAATTTTTTGCTTTTTCCTGCTAATCCTAGCATGATAAAGAAGATTCAAAGAGAGTGAGATGCCAGCTCCTTTCATTCAGTCAGTAGCTTCAAACATTTCTGGATGTTTTTCAATGGCAAAAATCAATGAATATTGTAAATGCACAAACAGTAATATCTCCACATTGCAAGGTGCAATTCTGAAATTTTTTGCTTTTTCCTGCTAATCCTAGCAGGATAAAGAAGATTCAAAGTGAGTGAGATGCCAGCTAATTTCATTCAGTCAGTAGCTTCAAACATTTCTGGTATATGAAAAACATGTTTTTCAATGGCAAAAATCAATGAATATTGTAAATGCACAAACAGTAATATCTCCACATTGCAAGGTGCAATTCTGAAATTTTTTGCTTTTTCCTGCTAATCCTAGCATGATAAAGAAGATTCAAAGAGAGTGAGATGCCAGCTCCTTTCATTCAGTCAGTAGCTTCAAACATTTCTGGACGTTTTTCAATGGCAAAAATCAATGAATATTGTAAATGCACAAACAGTAATATCTCCACATTGCAAGGTGCAATTCTGAAATTTTTTGCTTTTTCCTGTTAATCCTAGCATGATAAAGAAGATTCAAAGAGAGTGAGATGCCAGCTCCTTTCATTCAGTCAGTAGCTTCAAACATTTCTGGTATATGAAAAACATGTTTTTCAATGGCAAAAATCAATGAATATTGTAAATGCACAAACAGTAATATCTCCACATTGCAAGGTGCAATTCTGAAATTTTTTGCTTTTTCCTGCTAATCCTAGCATGATAAAGAAGATTCAAAGAGAGTGAGATGCCAGCTCCTTTCATTCAGTCAGTAGCTTCAAACATTTCTGGTATATGAAAAACATGTTTTTCAATGGCAAAAATCAATGAATATTGTAAATGCACAAACAGTAATATCTCCACATTGCAAGGTGCAATTCTGAAATTTTTTGCTTTTTCCTGCTAATCCTAGCATGATAAAGAAGATTCAAAGAGAGTGAGATGCCAGCTCCTTTCATTCAGTCAGTAGCTTCAAACATTTCTGGTATATGAAAAACGTTTTTCAATGGCAAAAATCAATGAATATTGTAAATGCACAAACAGTAATATCTCCACATTGCAAGGTGCAATTCTGAAATTTTTTGCTTTTTCCTGCTAATCCTAGCATGATAAAGAAGATTCAAAGAGAGTGAGATGCCAGCTCCTTTCATTCAGTCAGTAGCTTCAAACATTTCTGGACGTTTTTCAATGGCAAAAATCAATGAATATTGTAAATGCACAAACAGTAATATCTCCACATTGCAAGGTGCAATTCTGAAATTTTTTGCTTTTTCCTGCTAATCCTAGCAGGATAAAGAAGATTCAAAGAGAGTGAGATGCCAGCTCCTTTCATTCAGTCAGTAGCTTCAAACATTCCTGGTATATGAAAAACATGTTTTTCAATGGCAAAAATCAATGAATATTGTAAATGCACAAACAGTAATATCTCCACATTGCAAGGTGCAATTCTGAAATTTTTTGCTTTTTCCTGCTAATCCTAGCATGATAAAGAAGATTCAAAGAGAGTGAGATGCCAGCTCCTTTCATTCAGTCAGTAGCTTCAAACATTTCTGGTATATGAAAAACATGTTTTTCAATGGCAAAAATCAATGAATATTGTAAATGCACAAACAGTAATATCTCCACATTGCAAGGTGCAATTCTGAAATTTTTTGCTTTTTCCTGCTAATCCTAGCAGGATAAAGAAGATTCAAAGAGAGTGAGATGCCAGCTCCTTTCATTCAGTCAGTAGCTTCAAACATTTCTGGTATATGAAAAACATGTTTTTCAATGGCAAAAATCAATGAATATTGTAAATGCACAAACAGTAATATCTCCACATTGCAAGGTGCAATTCTGAAATTTTTTGCTTTTTCCTGCTAATCCTAGCAGGATAAAGAAGATTCAAAGAGAGTGAGATGCCAGCTCCTTTCATTCAGTCAGTAGCTTCAAACATTTCTGGTATATGAAAAACATGTTTTTCAATGGCAAAAATCAATGAATATTGTAAATGCACAAACAGTAATATCTCCACATTGCAAGGTGCAATTCTGAAATTTTTTGCTTTTTCCTGTTAATCCTAGCATGATAAAGAAGATTCAAAGAGAGTGAGATGCCAGCTCCTTTCATTCAGTCAGTAGCTTCAAACATTTCTGGTATATGAAAAACATGTTTTTCAATGGCAAAAATCAATGAATATTGTAAATGCACAAACAGTAATATCTCCACATTGCAAGGTGCAATTCTGAAATTTTTTGCTTTTTCCTGCTAATCCTAGCATGATAAAGAAGATTCAAAGAGAGTGAGATGCCAGCTCCTTTCATTCAGTCAGTAGCTTCAAACATTTCTGGACGTTTTTCAATGGCAAAAATCAATGAATATTGTAAATGCACAAACAGTAATATCTCCACATTGCAAGGTGCAATTCTGAAATTTTTTGCTTTTTCCTGTTAATCCTAGCATGATAAAGAAGATTCAAAGAGAGTGAGATGCCAGCTCCTTTCATTCAGTCAGTAGCTTCAAACATTTCTGGTATATGAAAAACATGTTTTTCAATGGCAAAAATCAATGAATATTGTAAATGCACAAACAGTAATATCTCCACATTGCAAGGTGCAATTCTGAAATTTTTTGCTTTTTCCTGCTAATCCTAGCATGATAAAGAAGATTCAAAGAGAGTGAGATGCCAGCTCCTTTCATTCAGTCAGTAGCTTCAAACATTTCTGGTATATGAAAAACATGTTTTTCAATGGCAAAAATCAATGAATATTGTAAATGCACAAACAGTAATATCTCCACATTGCAAGGTGCAATTCTGAAATTTTTTGCTTTTTCCTGCTAATCCTAGCATGATAAAGAAGATTCAAAGAGAGTGAGATGCCAGCTCCTTTCATTCAGTCAGTAGCTTCAAACATTTCTGGTATATGAAAAACGTTTTTCAATGGCAAAAATCAATGAATATTGTAAATGCACAAACAGTAATATCTCCACATTGCAAGGTGCAATTCTGAAATTTTTTGCTTTTTCCTGCTAATCCTAGCATGATAAAGAAGATTCAAAGAGAGTGAGATGCCAGCTCCTTTCATTCAGTCAGTAGCTTCAAACATTTCTGGACGTTTTTCAATGGCAAAAATCAATGAATATTGTAAATGCACAAACAGTAATATCTCCACATTGCAAGGTGCAATTCTGAAATTTTTTGCTTTTTCCTGCTAATCCTAGCATGATAAAGAAGATTCAAAGAGAGTGAGATGCCAGCTCCTTTCATTCAGTCAGTAGCTTCAAACATTTCTGGACGTTTTTCAATGGCAAAAATCAATGAATATTGTAAATGCACA
>NW_027367798.1:0-54864 GCF_046119375.1 Phyllobates terribilis
CCTTTGGTTTCCTTAGTAATGAGCATTATCCTCTTCGAGGTATCGAACTTACAGTTCACCCCGTGTATGAAAGCAAGAGATAATTTCCATTCATCTATCTTCAAACCAAAGGAAGACAATTTTATCACATAATACCTGAAACCTTCAGTAATAGTCATAGATGGTCTTGCTATCACCCATTTTAAAGGAGTGGAACTCGCATTGTAGCTTGAATTTCTTGTTATTGCGCATGTCTTCGCTGTTGGTATGCATGTTGATTATTGCTTCCCACATAAGCTTGGCAGTTGGAAGCGACATAACCTTATCTATGCTTTCCTAGATAGCGTGTTAAGGATGAGAGACTTCACCTTTGCGTCCTTCTATAGTGTTGCGTACTCCATTGGCACCCACTTCACAGTGTCAGTTTCTGCAGTGACCTTTTCTTCACCACTTTCAATTATCATCCAACATCGATAGTCAGTTTTCTAGATGTAATTACGTGTCATGGTTAACCACCATTCGAGCTCGCCTTTAGCTAAGACATGAGGCTTAGCTAAGGAGATTCCAAGGTTGAAAGCTACCTTGTCATTACCATTGATTCAGACTATGGAAGAGTATGAATCTTATGCAAGAACTCCTGCTCTGATACCAATTCTTAGATTGTGTATCTTTGTTAGTTTAAGATTGATTAACTTAAAGGTTTTGCTTGTTTACATGATAAACATAGCATTTGATGTCCATTGTGTGTGATAAGCTTTCCAGGAATAGCCCGAGGAGTTAGGAGAGTAGCTTTGACACAAGCGGACAAGCTAGAGACTAGGTTTGAGTCTAACTGGGAAAGAGAGTCTTGCCAAGGCAGTTTTGAAAAAATAAAGAAAGAAGAAAATAAAGCCCAAGTATTGAGTTGTGAAGATCGAAGGGCTAGCTGACCTAAGAGAGTCGCTGCGAGCTACTGGATCGCGCTTCAAACTTAGAGAGAGTGTAAAAGTGATCAAGTGCCGAAGAGAGTGTCTTATGGAGGAATCCTACACCAGCGCGTAAAATATTCGAGCACAGTGAAGGGAAGGCCGAGAAGCTAAGGATAGGAGAATGTGTTCTACCTATGGATAGTAATGAACGGGGATCGCGAAGCTGGACTAATTAGAGAAGCGCAAGTGGTGTGGAGAGGATTGCCAATGTGGACAAAACGGTTACTCAACAGAAGAAGCACAAATGCGTGTGGAATCGTTGATGCACTCCATGAGGGGATTGGTCACATGGATTGCCAACGTGGACTTCTTCATTTCCATATATTATAGGATTTTCTTTACTTGGAGAATAAGTTTAGAAATGCTATAAATATGTGCAATAGGTGATGTTAGGCACACAAGAGCTGAGAGAAGCATAGAGAGCTAAAGGTTTTAGAGAGAAATCTAGATAGAGGAGTGCTTAGGGAAAAACCTCACTTGTTGAGAGGAGAAAGCAAGAGCAAATTGGTAATATCGTAGATAGAGGAAAGGTACTCTTAGCAAAGGTCGCTAGAGGTTAGTGTGTGAGCTAAATCATCTTGAGAGTATAGAGGATCACTTATATTGAGTTGAACGTAGATTGTGTTTCAGAGAGAATGTTACGAATTATTGTAATTACTCTTGATTAATATAATCTAATTAGTGGTGAGTTTTATCCCGAGCTTAGTAGAAGCTTAGGGTTCTCACCTTGGGGGAAATCTTGCATTTGAGCCGAACTTATCATCTAACAATTTTAAATTCAAAGTATTGTAGCTAAACTCCTCTTCCGCAACTCTAACACACTAGCTTACTAATTTGTTGTGTTATCTTGGAGTTTAGACTAGCTTTCAAGTTTTTTTTTACTTTTATATCTTCAAAACACTTAACCAAGTTGATCGATCTATTCTTTTATAAGTGTTAGCCGATCAAAGCTGCTTGATTCGTTATTAACGAAGGTTAAAAACCTACAATTGGTATCAGAGATTTGGACGCTCATTTACATTGATTCCTACTCTCTAGTCTGAATCATGGGAAATGACAAAAACATTTTCAATCTAAGAATCTCTTTAGCCAAGCCTCATGTCTTAGCTGAATGTGAACTAGACTGGTGGCTCACTATGACTAGAAACCATGGAACAAACTGACTATCAATATTGGAGGATTATTGACAAAGGTGAAGAAACTCTCAAGGATGAAATGGACACATACAAATGGGGACCAACGGAGTATGCGACGCTTGAGAAGAATGCCAAAGCGAAGAAACTCATTCTAAATGCTCTCTCTTGAAAGGACATCGACAAGATCGTATCACTTCCCACAACAAAGCTTATGTGGAACGCTATCATAGATATGCACAACGACAGTGAGGATATGAAGAACAATCATGAATTCGAGCTCCAATGGGACTTCCATTCGTTTAAAATAGGTCAAAGCGAGTCTGTTTTAGATTATCATTCTAGATTCCATGTACTATGTGACAAGATCTTCTCCGCAAGACTGAAGGTACAACCCTGGGAACCCTCTTCATCTTTTATCGATGGAGTTAATGGTAAATTTGATACTTCTAAATGTATAATGTTAATGATAAAATAAATGAAAGAATTGGTTGTATATGTACTTTTGAAAAATTAAGAATACAAGAACCCGAGGATTAGAAGGAGTCGCTAGCATCGAAGGAATCCCAAGGAGTAGCTCCTAAGCTCTCTCATGTTCTTCAAAAGGTCAAAGATAACGATGAATCAGACATTGAAGAAGACCAAGAAATAGCTATGATGACCAAGCTCGTCAGAAGGTTCTTGATGCAGGAGCACCCCTATCATCAACTCCTCAAAGAGCAATCACAAGAGCCATGGCTAAGAGGATCAAAGATCAAGTTATACATGCCACTTTAGCTCTCAATATGGACCAGGAGATGAAGCCCATTGCCTCTACTCTTTTGATATGTCAAAGAGGTATCTCTCCTCCACAAATTCCATGAAGAACACTTGGTCATTTCTGGACCAAGTCAAGCTACAAAGAGCTAACTTTAGGACATACCCGGATAGACCCTCTAGCCGGCTATGTCACTTTCAAGTGCATTTTGCACAAGCTTCCTTATGTTTGTTATGAAACATTTCTTAGGGTATTTTGGTCTTAAGTAAGTGAACTTTATGAGGTTCAAAGGGCCGGCTCTCACTTGGTATAAAAGCCAAGAGATAGCTCATTTATCCGGGCCTTTGAATTGATTAAAAACACACAAGTTGTAAGTTGAGCATAGACTCCTTTCTATCATTTGAAGGCCACCTTGGTTTGTTGGTTGAGCAACTAAAACAACCAGTATCTCTTGCCCAATTATATCTTGTTTGTGTGATTGTTATTGTATGAACTTGATTAGGGAAACTCATGGTGCTCTAGGTGGTATATCCCCTAGTTGTGTTGTGTTATAGCTTGTTTGTTTCTTGTTGGCTTGCATTGTGTTGAGGTTAAGTCCAAGGTGCTTGAAAGAGTGAATAAGGATCACTCAAGAACTTATCCCATTTGCTTTCATCTCACTTCTATCTCTATTTTGCATCCAAGCTTGTTTCCAAGCTAGGATAACATCTAGAACACTTGTTCTTGATGTTTGAAAGGTTTGAACTCTAGATCCGAGCATTGTAGGGATTTCCCTACATCAGTTCTTTAAAAAGAAGAATGGCTTACCAACGAAAGATTACAAGCCAACAAACCTCAAGCACATCGCATGTTACAATTTCTCACATAAAGGACATCTTGCCAAGGATTGCACTAGTGCAAAGCTGGACACTAGGGAGGAACAAAACGGATCTGAAACACCACCTAGAAAGGCATTTGTCACCTTATGAGAAGATTCAGATGATAAGGTGCATGTTGGAGAAGAACCAAAAAAATGTTTACTCGTCACCAAAGATCTAGCTCTTGAACCTGACTTTGAGGTAAGTCTTCCTAAAACTAAACTCTCCTATACACCCTTCCCCCCCTTATTTAAGGGTGTACTCGATCAAGTGAGTCTATCTGAAGACAAGCTTGATTTGAGCGATTCTGATTCCTCACAGTTTGTTATGACTATATCTGAGGAAGAGCTCAATCAAGAAAGTCTTGAGAAAGACAACCTTGACCCGAGTGAGTCTTTTAAGACTCAGTATGTACGTACTAGGCCCTTAAATCCAAGCATGGACAAGCGAAATCACAACGAGTGTACCTTTTATAGGTAAACCTCAATATGTGCTAGATCTGAACGATGATATCTGCTTTGAGAGAGTTCCTATTCGCAGTTCTGGAATCGCGAGCTCTAACGTTCCTATAAAGTCAACACTTCGTTGGAAACAAAAAGCTTGATTCTATCTTGCAGGTTGGAATAAAGAGTAGAATGCACATAAGCATATCTTAATCTACTCTCATTTCACAAATAAGAATGAGTTTTTCTATCTCCTTGAGGGCTGACGAAGAATTCAAGCATGTTTAAATGACTAATACACATCTCTTTCACTCTTATCATAAAGGGTTTGTACACCATTATGGTAACATTTAGCTTTAATCAAAGCGATCAACATTCATGAAACAAGCTACATATATCTTTCAAGCGAGACTCAGATATATTCAAGCGAGTCTTTGAGGGCTTCAAGCGATTCTTTATTCAACTCGTTGAACTATATTTTATACTTACAGAAGAGAAAATAGCAACAACATATCTTTTCTAAAGGCGCTTTGCTTGGATATCTTTCTACGCCTTGGACTTTTGCTGGTTTTTTAATCTTTTCTTATTAGCTTAAGCAAGATATACGCTGCAAGTTTCTCCCATTCTTTGACTATGAATTAATACATTTTAATTCTATATTGGGAACTCTTGTTTAATTGTGTTGCTTGCTTGCTTGCTTTTCATGTTTATCTTTTCACAAGCCAATTTTACTAAGGTAGCAGATTGTGCTTAAGCTATTGATTATAGTCTCAGCAAACTGCATGCTCTTCTTATGTGCCACAAATAGAGAATTTTGATCGTCTTCTTGCCTTATTACATGTCTAAGAAATGATCCATTCCTAAGATGTCCCTTGCCTAACATTAATGTAACGCTTCCTTATTCCCTTGATAAACTACACAATAGGAACTATTCATTTTTGTGTAAAAGCCAGTATCCCTCTTATGCACATACATTATATATCCATCACATGTTGAGTGTGAGTGAGTTATGTCCCTAATTATGAAATGTGCATTTCCTGATAATCTTTTACGTGCTTAAATGATACATTGTGTGCATACATACACTTGATTTGCACTCCTAAGCATGACCAAGCGCTTGTGCAAGAGTCGCTTCAGAGGCAGTCACAGTCATTGTTGGGTTTGCTTAACGTTGAAGGTCGCTTATTGAGGAAGGTAATCTATCCCGGCTCCGAAAAGTGAAGTCTAGACATGTAGCCTAGTGATCTAGTAAAAATAGATTCAGCAAGGCTACGTGGCTCAGTGATCCAGTAAAAATGGATTCAGAAAAGCCACACTTAGACTTCTCAACACATCTCAGTAGCTGCCAGCAAATCTCTTGTAGGCGTTCCAACGAGTATTTGCAGGCCATGTGTCACTTAGTAAAGTGTTGCTCAGAATAGCGTGCCTGCATATATCTGTTGAAAAAGCTTAATAGAATTATAGCTGTGGAGATATAGCCGTTGTGATTCTATCCGTGGAGCTAGCCATTGCGTTATTTCATCAATTTGTTTTTATGGTGAAATCTTACAAAGGAAGGAAGCGCTACACTATATAAACACGGGTATGCATTCATGATATCCTTTACCGTGCTCATTATCTTCCTTCTCTCTATAACTCAGTACAATCACCATTTGCTACCTCTCGCTCTATCTCGCTATGACTTCCTCTCACCTGCTCAAAAGGCCCCAACTGCTAAATTCCCAAAACACAAAGCTCACAAACCTAAAATGGCTAATAATTCTACCCTTTCTAACCTCTCTAGGAAAGAGCTTTTGGAAGAGCTCTACAAAAACCAAAAGTTAGATCTTGATGAGATTGTTCAGCGTCGCCATCTTACTACTCCGACTTCAACGACTCCTTCGACTACACCTAAAGCCACCATGTTTGGGTATCCATCTTCTAAGACTCCAGAGTCACTGGCTGAGAAAGAGCGAGTCTCTCCCAAAGTTGCTGAAGAGACAGCAAGTGAAGCAAGTAAAGAGCTAGTGCCAGTTGACCCGACAACCGCCTCAGTTGCCAAGCAATCAAAAGGTGATTCACTTCTTCTCACTTCTCCTTCCAATCCTCCAGATCTCAGTGCTTCCTTCAAGGATGAGGATGGTGAGGGTTTTGCTCCAGCCCAACACCGAATGTTCAAAGACACTAAAAGTGCATTTATAGTCGTTGGTAAGAGAAAGCTCGTCGATATTAAGGAAGAAGAGCCTTTATCTGAAGAAGTAAATGCATAATCTTTTCCCCTAAAATATGTTAATAAAGAATCAAAGCAGAAACCGAAGAAGAAAGCTAAGAAGGAAGCGTCTCATTCAAAGTTTCCTCCCATCCCAGGTGGTATCTCAAAGCAAGACATACTCACTCCTCTGATAGTGCCTCCAGAGACTTTTAAGGCAATCGAGGATGCTTCAGGATCAGACAGGTTTAGATACTTATTGAAGATGGGGAATTGAGATTCGCTTGAGACCGAGGTAAGGAAGGCTGATCTTGACCTTGTTAGACAGTTTTATGCTCGCTTTTCCCACATCTCTTCTTCTTATGGTGAACCGACTACTATAAACTTTGTGTGGATGAATAACGCTGAAGAAAGCTTCAAAGTGAAGGACCTTGCAAAGGATATTGGTCAAGAGCCCGGTTGAGACGGCTCTTTGGTTGGGTTGGTCGCTTACATAAGAAGAATTGGCCGACAGGTTTGACAGAGATCAAGAAAGCAGTATTTGGTCAGAATGTCCCTTCAATGTTGAAGACTCAGCATCTTTCAGCGTCCAAGCGACTTCTTCACCACTTCATTGTGAAGAATATAACGCCCCAAAACACCAACCTCGACCAAGTGGCTATCAACCACTGTTGCATCATGGCAGCGTGTTTGAATGGGGAGTTGACCAACACAACACAGCTAATGTTTTCACATATGGTTGTCCGTCAACACAACACGGTAGCCCTATTCCCTTTCCACATATCAGTTCTCGCATGTTGAAGGAAGAAGGTCTCTACAAGCCAAATCTTGAGACCAACTTCAATGATGTGCTCACATTGAAAAAGGTTACCAAGCTCGTTTCTAAACCCACCAAGCTACTCACGCCAGCCGCCAACTCTTCACGTACACAGTCCAGAGAGCTAGTCGCACTAGCTGCCATCGAGTCTTTAGTTGTTTCTGCTATCCAAAGTTTGTCTAACACAGTTGAAAAGCGACTTGTTGAAATTCATACACAACTTCAGCTTATGACCGAGTGCAAAGAAGTACAAGCGAGTATTCTCCAGAATTTGGTGTCTCTTACTCGACAACATGATGCTTAGGATGCTACAGCGTGTGGTTATTTTGTGCTTTTCTGTGTTATTTTTGCATGTTAATTGTTTAACTAGTAATCCCAGAAATTTCCCAGCTATAAAAGATGTAAGGACTTAATGCTTTAATAATATGCCTTGTTGCTTCTATGATCTTGTGCTTATTGCATGGTTGCACCTATATTTTCTGCAATGGATGCCTTGATTTGTATGATTATGGAGTTAAGCTTTGTTTCCCAACTTCACTTTAGTTCCCTCCGCATGAATTACACTCGTAGTTTTCGATGACATCAAAAGGGGGAAGTAAACAGGTACATACCTTACTCAACTAAGGAGAATGTTTTTAGACCAACTTGGTCTAAGGAAGGAACAAAGGTAGACTTACTAAGTGTTTTTAGCAAGATATTGAGCTAATTTGTTCAATCTGAAAGTATTCAATCAAGCTTCATTGTATACCTTAAGCTTTAACTGAGTACGTTTTGAAAAATTATGTGCTTACACTGTTTAAGTATTTGTCATCATCAAAATGAGGAAATTATTAGTTTAAGCTTGAGTAGCTTAAACATTTCACTTGTTTTGATGATGATAAACATAGCATTTGATGTCCATTGTGTGTGATAAGCTTTCCAGTAATAGCTCGAGAAGTTAGGAGAGTAGCTTTGACACAAGCGGACAAGCTAGAGACTAGCTTTGAACCTAGAGGGGAAAGCGAGTCTCGCTAAGGTAGTGTTGAAGATATAAAGAACAAAGAAAATAAAGCCCAAGCATTAAATTGTGAAGACCGAAGGGCTAGCTAAGCGAAGAGAGTCGCGGTGAGCTAGTGGATCACGCTTCAAACTCAGAGAGAGTGGACAAGTGATCAAGGTCCGAAGAGAGCATCCTACAGAGGAATCCTACACCAACGCGTAGAAGATTCGTGCGCAGTGAAGGGAAGACCGAGAAGCTAAGGATAGGAGAATGTGTGTTTGTCTATGGATAGTGATGAACGTGGATCGCCAAGTTGGACGAATTAAAGAAGCACAAGTGGTGCGGAGAGGATTGCCAACGTGGACAAAACGGTTACTCAAGAGAAGAAGCACAAATGCGTGTGGAATCGTTGATGCGCTCCATGAGGAGATCGGTCACACAGATTGCCAACGTGGACTTCTTCATTGCCATAGATTATAGAATTTGCTTTACTTGGAGAATAAGTTTAGAAATGATATAAATATGTGCAATAGGTGATGTTAGGCACACGAGAGCTAAGAGAAGCATAGAGAGATAAAATCTTTAGAGAGAAAGCTAGAGAGCGGAGTGCTTAGGGCAAAAACTTACTTGTTGAGAGGAGAAAGCAAGAGCTAATTGGTAAGAGCCGTAGATAGAGGAAAGCTACTCTTATCCAAGGTTGCTAGAGGTTAGTGTGTGAGCTAAATCATCTTGAGAGTAGAGATGATCACTTGTATTGATCTGGACATAGATTGTGTTGAGAGAGAGTGTTACAAATCGTTGTAATTACTCTTGATTAATATAATCTAATTAGTGGTGATTTTTATCCCAAGCTTAGTAGAAGCTTAGGGTTCGCACCTTAGGTAAAATCATGCGTTTGAGCCAAACTTATTGACGGACGTTGTCGTAGGCAATCCAATCAAAGTAAACCTAGCTTACTCTCCACAGGTGTAGAGCGGTAAGTAAGAGTCGATCCCACATGGAGCATGCAAATCTTACCTTGTCTTTGCAAAATAAATAACTTTATAGAGAATAAAGAGAAAGAAAGGGAGGGGGGGAATATGAATGATTGGTTTGGAAAACAATTAAAGGAAGCGCTTTGCTCTCCTGGGCATCAACCTACGTAGTTATGGGTTTTTGTCATCAAATTCCTTTTACGAATTGGGTTCTATCTCTATACTATATGCTATGTTTGTCCTAATCAATGTACAAAGGTTGCTAAATAGGTCAAATAGTCCTAAAAGCATCTATCATACCAATCTAGCCATGAGACTATCAAGACTAAATCCTAGGAAGCATTAAGTTTATGAATAAATAGGAAGGTGCACTGCTCTTGGCGCCAACACCTCATTAATCTCCCTATCCTACAAGTACAACTAGTCCAAGTAGTGATTTGTGCAACTAAGTAGGCAAGTTTCTCCAACTCGGATAAACCAGGTCCTGGTTATATGAAGGAAACATGCAAACCTAGGTAGTTAATCCAGACAAGCATATTGCAATCAATTACTAGACATTCAAGAGATTAAAACAACACAATCGCATATTATTATTAGAACCAAAGGAGGAAAACTAAAAAACCCTTACCTTCACAGGCCTTAGCCCGGAGAAAAAAGCAAATGAGATTACTCCTGATTCATCCTAACAATGTTATTCTATTCTTCTCTGAAATTGTGATGTCAAATGAGGAGGCAAAGCTCCTCTATTTATAAGAAAGCAAGACCTAATTAAGTGTATGTGGAAACCCTAAGCCCGAAATTACACAATCCTAAGCATTAAAGCCCAACTAAAGCCCATTTAATAAATTTCTTGTGGCAGCTGGAAAGGGGAAGGCACGATCGCGATCACGTCTATTGCAAGGGCCTAGGCGCGATCGCGTCTTCTTGGGCGTGATCGCTTCTCTGTGTAGGGACGTAGGCGCGAGCGCGTCTTCCTGGACGCAATCGCGTCGCTGGTTAATCCTCCCTTCTTCGCTTCTCTTCTTGGACCGCGCTCGATTTCCACCTTCCGCGCCTCTTTCGTGTGCGTGTATTCCTCGTATTAACTTGGAAGTTCTATGATGTCCGGATCACGGCCATATACTTCATTTGTTGATTTTTTTTCCTATGATTGATGCTAAAATCCACTTCTAATGATGCTCGATATGCCACCAATCATACCCCCACACTTGAACAATTGCTCGTCCTCGAGCCATATGCATCTAACTCTTGGCGGCCTCAGCGCGTGTGAAAACACGATCAGAGTGGTAGTAGATCAATCTTTTGCTTGTGGTACCTAGGATCACACAATAAAGGGTGTAGATTCCGACTCTCGAAAATTCTAAAAATAAAGCAATTAAATAGACTCAAAACTGACACTAACAACATTGGCACCAATCACTCCCCCACACTTGAACTAAGCTTTACCTACGCAAGCGAATTGACTCAAAGTCTCTATATTATGTCAAAATTGTTTCTAAGAAAATAATCCACAAAAGAAGATAAGCAAGATCAACAATAGGAAAGATTTTCAAGTGACATGCTAAAATTTATGAAGAGGATGCCAAAAGCTCCCATACCACTGAAAGAAAACTAAACAAAGTCTCAACCCTAATTAATCCAATAGTATTCTTCTAATGCCCATTTTTGTCCTACCCACACAATTTATTATGTACCCAATTGTTATTATTTTCTTTAGGTAGAACCTGCCCATTTTATGATCCCGGCTACTATGAGACTCTTTGATTAATGGGCCTTAGAGGATAGATCCCTCGGTAGTATTTCAACCTTGGGCGACGCGTGCTTTCCGACTTTCTCTTACTTAGAGATCACTACCTTTATGTTTTCTTTATAATTTTTTTATTTTCCATTGTAATGAAGAAGGACGGGGACAGAAATCTCGAATCAATTGGTAAAAATTAGAGAAAAACGAATCGTTAAGCAAACTTGGTTTTGGACCTAGTGCATCCTAGTCATAAACTACATGCTCAAATCAAAGTCCTAAAGTTGATTAATCCTATAATCATGTATCTAGTTGCATTATTAACACTGAAGGCATAGTAAAGAGACTAAAAATAAAAACACCCTTGTAGGCATTACAAAGAAACAAGTAGGGGGAATTCATGAAAGCCGACACTTAGAAAATTTTAAAAATGCATAAAAATCAAACTAACTAGATATGTGAGATATCTTCCTACCCCCACACTAAAGATACACTATATCCTCATCGTAAAGTAAAGACAAAGGTAAAAAGAAGGTGAAAATAGGGAATTTACCTCGTCATCGGGTTGCCTCCCGGTCAGCGCCTTTGTTTAACGTCATTGGCTCGACGTATATCGCTCTCAGTTTGGTTCGGGCTCCCCTCGCCCCTTCTTCTGCTTAGATCCTTTCTTCGCTTGGTATGGTTCACTTACTAGCTTTTTCCTGGCCGCTCGGTCCAGCCAAACTCCTCTTCTTCTCATTGGTCCCGAGTATGATTCCTTTTTCCCGTTTTCCGATTCGAACTACCATTCTCTCTCATCCCGTTGCATCCCCGGATAGAGCTCGCCAAAAGTTAATGGCGGTGGGAGAGTGTATCGAACCAACACAGACATTGGAGTGCGGACATGTTCAGGGGGCGAGGGGGCGTACCTCCCTCCACCAGGGCCACTGTCAAGGTGCAGTCGCGTGTGGTCAAGACGCGAGCGCGCGGTTCCCTAGTAGCAGGGAAGCGATCGCGCCAAGAGTAGGAGCGTTCGTGCCCGTCTCTAGAGGTAAAGGCGCGATCGCGCTCGCAATAGGCGTGATCGTGTAGCTGGTATGCGGTGATTCTGCCGTGTTCCTCCATGACTGATGGGGGGATTTCTTCTTCCTCGCTCGGGTCTGTCTCATCCGGGTTGTTCACCTCAGTGTCTTCTTCCTCCATAGGCTCCTCGTTCAAGCTTCCCTCGGTACTTCCGGGCGTAGAGTTGGTGCTTGCGGACCTTCGTTCTTCCCTCTTGGCCATTGAGTCAATCATGCATTGGACTTGATCGTTCATGAACTTAGTGGTGTTCTGCGACTCCTCCGTAACCATCCTCGTGGTTCCTGCGAGTGCACGAGTGGTGCTCTCGAGGCGCCCTATTAGGACCTGCATCAAGGTCCTTGTGGAGGTCTCCGGGTCGGGGTAGGGCCTCCATGATCGCGTCGGGTAGGGGGGCCGCATGAAATATTGGTACCTTCTTTGCTCGGCCTCCCGTGCGATGGCCTCCGCGGCCTCCTTCGCAGCTTCTACCTCCGCCATTCTCACAGCCCGCTCCTCGGCTCTTCTTCTTTCCCCATTCTCTTCAATTTCTTTCATCTTCACCTCAAGCTCTTCCAGTTCTCGCCATGCGTCCTCAATCCGCTTCAACCTAGCATCATGACTGGTGGTACTCATCAGTAACAATGGTGCTGACCATATAAACGGCCCGCACCAAAGCTAGTTAATTCGCAAAGATAAGACAAGAGAGTTAGACTCCCCGGCAACGGCGCCAATTTGACGGACGATGTCGTAGGAAAGCCGGTTAAAGTAAACCTTAACTTACTCTCCACAAGTGTAGGGCGGTAAGTAAGAGTCGATCCCACAAGGAGCCTGCGAATCTTACCTTGTCTTTGCAAAAGAACTAACTTTATAGAGAATAAAGAGAAAGAAGGGGGGATATGAATGATTGGTTTTGGAAAACAATTAAAGCAAGCGCTTTTTTCTCCTAGGCATCAACCTACATAGTTATGGGTTTTGATCATCGAATTCCTATTACAAAATGGGTTCTATCTCTATACTATATGCTATGTTTGTCCTAATCCATGTACGAAGGTTGCTAAATAGTTCAACTAGTCCTAAAAGCGTTTATCATACCAGTCTATCCATGAAACTATCAAGACTGAATCCTAGGAAGCATTAAGTTCATGAATAAATAGGAAGCTGCACTGTCCTTGGCGCCAACACCTCATTAATCTCTCTATCCTACAAGTCCAACTAGTCTAAGTAGAGATTTGTTCCACTAAGTAGGCAAGGCTCTCCAACTCGGATAAACCAGGCCCTGGCTATATGAAGGAAACATGCAAACCTAGGTAGCTAATCCAGACAAGCATATTGCAATGAATTACTAGACATTCAAGAGATTAAAAAAACACAATAGCATATTATTATTAGAACCAAAGGAGGAAAAATGCAAAATCCTTACCTCTGCGGGCCTTATCCCGGAGAACAAAGCAAATGATATTACTCCCGATTCATCCTAACAGTGCTATTCTATTCTTCCATGAAATTGTAATGTCAAATGAGGAGGAAAAACTCCTCTATTTATAACAAAGAAAGACCTAATTAAGTGTATGTGGAAACCCTAGCCTGAAATTACACAATCCTAAGCATTAAAGCCCAACTAAAGCCCATTTAATAAACTTCTCGCGGCGGTTGGAAAGCGGATGGCGTGATCACGTCTCTGTCGACGCGATCACGTCTTCTTGGGCGTGATCGCGTCTTTGTGCAGGGACGTAGACGCGAGCGCGTCTTCCTGGACGCGATTGCGCTGCCGATTAATCCTCCCTTCTTCGCTTCTCTTCTTGGCCCGCGCTCGATTTCCACCTTCCGTGCCTCTTCCGTGTGCGTGTATTCCTCGTATTAACTTGGAAGCTCTATGATGTCGGGATCATGGCCATATACTTCATTTGTGGCCTCTTTCGCCTATGATTGATGCTAAAATCCACTTCTAATAATGCTCGATATGTCGCCAATCATTTATCATTTAACAATTTTAACTTCAAAGTATTGTAGCTAAACAACTCTTTGGAAACTCTAAAACACTATCTAACTAACTTGTTGCATTTATCTTGGAGTTTAGACTAGCTTTCAAGTGTTTTCAACTTTGATATCTTCAAAACACAATCAAGTTGATCGAGATACTCTTTTATAAGTGTTAGTCGATCAAAGCTACTTGATCTGTTCTTAGCGAAGGTCAAAAGCCTACAATCTTCCAAGTAGCGCTTAATCTATTGCGAGCTTACGCGCTTAAGTGCATAAAGGATGAATAAAAAATAAAGGGCTGAATAATCTTGCAAAGATTTCTCCAAGGTGAGAGCCCTAGACTTCTAGTAAGTCCGGGATACAACTCACCACTATTCTTTTATTGCTTAACAAGTTAACGTTACAAAGTGAAGAACAAAAACACTCCTGCTCTCTCTAGCTCTCTAGTGTTTTCTCTCACTCTCTCTCTAAAGCTAACTCTCAAGCAACACATCTACTCTTCTCAGCTCTTACAAGTGAAGACTCTCTCAAGCTAGTGAATTCTATGCAATATATAATGTTGAGAAATGAATCCATACATTCACTATTCATAAGCTATTTATAGAGCTCGTAACTAACTCTAATTAAGCATGACTCTATAGCTTATTCTCCAAGAAACACGCCAAGTCAGTAATTCGTGCACTTGTGCTTCTTCACAACAGTGATTTGTACGCTTGTGTTTCTTTCGCTTGATGATCCCTCTATCCACGTCAACGATTTATGTGCTTCGCGTTTCTCCATGTAAGCGATCCCCGGGTGAACACTTTCTTGAAGTAGAAAACTCTAACAACCTTCCAGCTGTCCATTTTTCTCTTCAGCTATAGATTTACCGACCTTCCTTTCATGAGCAAACTCTTTGCGCGCTTTAAAAAAACCACTGGAATCCTTTCACGTGTTTGACATTGATCTCTGGATCAAATTCACTTGCTTTACTTCATTTATTATGCATCTTGACTCTCTCGCTCTTAGCGGGACCCTCGCGCTGCTTATTTCAGCCTTAGTGAGACTCAGTTTTCCTCGCTAGGCTCAACCTCAACTCGTAAATGGTTAGGCTAGACCTTGTTGTATTCAAGATAGACCTAAAACTCCACGAGTATATCCTTTCAAGTTTAAAACACGCAAAGGTCATTAAACACATAGATTTGTCATTGTCAAAACAAGAGAAGTAGGATATTTTGTGGTTTATAAGATTCACTGAATCTTATCAACCACAAAATTTTTATTGTGTCAGGACCATGTACTTGCACATAATCTTAATATGACGTCATTATCTTTCACGGGGCTTAGAGCCTTGCAACATTTTCAATAAACTTGGTGGATGGGTGTGAAATCCCAAAAATTGTTTCCAAAAGCTCATGAGTGGGTTATTCGATCATGGAGAAAATCCAGCCTAATAGTCATATGGGCTCCAACACTCTTAATTATCCACGGGTAGACATGAGTCGAGGAAACAGAGCTCTTGTCTCGCGTTAATTTTACGAAGGGAGTACATACAAGTCTAGCACACCATCTTCGTGCTCGTTCATATGATGACACAATGACTATTTCTTGCTCGTTTTCATACACGTGAAGTTCTTTTGAAGAATTATCTTTATGGTTACACAGACCAGGTCATTTGATTGTGGTATGTCGAGGGTCGAGTTTTGAGTTGCATACTTCTACAAATTAGGCGATAGAGCCCTGAGCGAATGTAAACGTCGACCGGGTGATAGACCCTCGAGCAACTGTACACGTAAACCGAGTAATAGACCCACCGAGATTGTACAAACCGAATTGGTGATAGGTCCCCGAGTGATTGTACACGTTGAATGGGTGATAGAGCCCAGAACAAATGTACTAGCTTATTGCTCACCATGTAAACCTCAAACCCTCAAGCCGGGTGGGTGAGAACCCATGTCGTGACTTCTCTTTGTGGCTCTGGTGGGGAAATCCCATGCATTGATTACGTCTTGTTAGGGGATAAAGTAGTGAATGATTTGATTGCGTCCCTCAAACGCATCTCTAATGGCACATGTCAAATAGTCAAAACCTTGGTTGGTAGCGGATAGGCGAGCACGACGTTGGGGTTTGGAGTTATGCCAAGGAAACTGAGACAAACTCTTAATTCTAATGAAGCTCATTATCCCGACCTCGAGTACTCGAGATGGTGGTTGTGGATTTCTCCTTGTGAAGAGGGGACAATTTTAATTCTCCTATAGTAAGCACTATATTATGTTTTGCTATAGGCACACACTTTAGAACTTCCTAAAGACGGAATATTTGTTGCTTCATGGGAATGAAGACTTTAGTGTTTTGTGAGAACAAAGTCTTTGTTGCTTCGTGAGAAAGAAGGCTTTCTTGCTCCATGAGAACGAAAGATTTGGGATTGCTCTACATCAAGGCAAAGGCATGCACGCTTCACGAGACAAATGCTTACAAAAAATTTTGCGAGTTGGCAGAGGCTCATACTATATACATGGTTGCTCGACAACTCGGTCTAGGCTTACACCACATTATCTGATGCTTGATGCTCGATCAACAGTTAAATAAGTTTTCTAATCTATTACGTGACCCGATAGAGTCTGACACGATAATGTCATGCCTCAATAAACGGATGGCTTTTCTTGCAACTCTGCAATTTGACAGAGACTTATGCAAAAGGTCATGCCTCAACAAACGTAGGGTTCTTTACTTGATGACCAGCCCGATCTCTTTTACGCCCAGTTCTTGACTCGATGTTCATTCTCATTTTCTTTTGATTCACGTGACTTATTATGCTATGCTTTTTGTTTCTCTTTGTATGCGTTTTTCTTGACTTGCTTACATTTATTGTCTCGGGATCCTACCTTTTACCACCCCTTGTCTTTTTCTCTACTTGTATAGAAATGTAAAGAAAAAGGTAAGAACAAGGGGTCACGAGATCATGGCTTTGCTAGTACGATGATTTTAATAAAGTAACATTGAACCTTATAAACCAAAATATACTACTGAATGTACTCTACATGGTCATGGCACCATAAACATTTTAGTCCATATACTATGAAGACTTGTACTTCGCGATGCGCTTCTTGGTTTACAACCCCTTGCTTCCTCATGCTTAACCATTTTTAGCTCGTCCTTCGAAAGCTTAGCCAAATATTTTGACCATTTGGATAACCCGTGTAGACACGGTGTATTAAGATTTTGCATGTGGTGTAATCACCCAAGCTCTGTTACTACCCTATCCTTGGGGCTTTCGTGGCGAGACTGGTCAATTTTATACTGGGGGGTTTCCTATTGCACCGCAAGTTTGTGTTACGATGGTTGCGACTATGGGTGTGAGTTGTGTTCCTTTTGACTGTAGGCGATGTCACTCGTTCTATAGTGTTGTCATGCTCTTGCGGTGCCTCTATGACAAAGAGCCTTTCACTCATTGATCAGCCTAATGCCCTTTCACCTCTTGTGTCTGGCTTGATGTTTATTCTACTAGAGACTAGCTTGGGGCTTTTATCTCCCGATGTCTTAGTCCAGCATTTTCTCTCACTCTCGACTAGCCCGGAGCATGTATCTCCTGATGTCTTAGTCTTATGCTTTTCTTGCTCTTGACTAGCCCGGGTCATGTAGCTCCTAGTGAATTAGTCCGATGCTTTTCTTGCTCGCGACTAGCCCGAAGCATATAGCTCTTAGTAATATAGTCTGATGCTTTTCTCGCTCGCGACTAGCCCGGAACATATAGCTCCCAGTGGTTTAGTCTGATACTTTTCTTGCTCGAGACTACCCCGGAGCTTATAGCTCCCGGTGATTTAGCCTGTTGCTTTTCTTGCTCGTGACTAGCTTAGGGCATATAGCTCCCGGTAATTTAGTCCGATGACTTTCTTGCTCGCGACTAGCCCGGGGCATATAGCTCCCGATGATTTAATCTGATGCTTTTCTTGCTCGCGACTAACCCGGGGCATATAGCTCCAAATGATTTAGTCCGATTATGTTCTTGCTTGCGACCAACCTAGCGCATATAGATCCTGGTAATTTGACCGTTTAATTGGTTGTTGTCAAGGTATAGATGTTGAAGATTTTGTAAGCTGCCAATCTCTTCCGGAATATTACCACTAAATGCATTGTTTGAGAGGAAGAACTTGCAATAGTAATTGCGATCACCGAAATTGTCGTATTAATGGATTGTTGACTTCGTCTTCACGAGAACTTGAATATGGAATGTTCATTTGTATGAATTGGGTTCCAGTTGAATAAGAAAAGCTTGGCCAAATATGGGTCAAGGAGTGGATAAATATACATTAATGCACATTGATTGAATGTTTTTCTCCCATATTGGAAATATTAAGAGTGGTCTATATTCAACCCTCTAAGTCGCAGGTCATGGGTCAAGAGCCGATGGGCTCTTGGGCTCTTAGGATCATTATCTTTAAAACCAAAATACTCCACACAGAACACGCAAATGCCAGTGTTTGTAAGGTTTTCGTGGTTGAGTGAAGCAGTCGGAAGCAATTAAGCAGTTGTATCCTATGATTCTATATGTTGGAAACTGGCTCACTAGCGGGGCATTTTTAGGATTAAGGAGAGAGATTCATCTCGACTCTACTCGTCCTTATATCATTCGAATTACATGCTACATGTGTGTATAAGAAATATGAAAAAAGTAGAATAATATGTAAGCCTTTGCACTAATCTGTTTATTTGAGATTATTTGAAGAACATGTGCTTGGGTCAAAGAACATATTTAGATATGCTTTTCTACCCGAATTTTTAATGTCTTTTGAAATTGATTTTCAAAAAAACATATTTGATTTTCAAAATTTTGATTTTAGTTGGAAAAAAAACAAATTTGAAAATTGATTTAGAATTCCATAAGACATTTTTTCTTTTGGTCTGATTTTTGTCGCGTTTTGAGCAAATAGTTTTCAATCGATAATGTCGCAAAACGACGGTCGCTATTTCTGCATCTGATGTTACCCTTGAACTGCAACGTGCATCGACACCCATTGTTACCTTTGCCATTGGTATGCCACCAATATCCATGAATGTTGTTATGCCAACTTAGTTGACCACACAACAAGTGGTTCTGTCGACTGCCGTCCCATTGTTCGTGGTGCACGTTGCTACAGTTCCGACCATATTGGGCCATGGTCAGGTTTTACAACCAATGGACCTTTCTGATGTGCACTTACCCAACATTAGGGTGAGAGACCCTAGCAACAAGATTGACAATATGTGTTGACGCTGCCAAGTGCACTACACTCAAGAGTCTTGCCTGAGAGGTTTGATGGTGTTTGCTTTAAGACATGATTTCAAAAGATGATGTGCTTTCTTACCACTATGTGCATGGAGAGCTAGCTTAGGGAGACTCGTCCAGTGGTGTCTCATCTCAATGAAATGTATGCTTGAGTGTGCAACAAGCATGTGATAAAGAGGATTACATGTGTTGAGGCTACATCAAAGCCCAAATGGTTGGCTCAGTGACGTACAATGTGTACAACAGCTAAAAATCTATTGTGGGAAGCTTTGGCAAAGAAATACAAGCATGCAGATGTAGGCTCAAAAAGTATGTTTTAGAGAAGTTTCTGAATTTCAAAATGGTAGACTCAAAGCCGATCACGGATTAGGTTAAGGAACTGCAGGTGCTGGTCCACGAGATTCTTGCTGAAGGCATGGAAATCTGTGAGACACTTCAGGTAGTTGCTTTCATTCAGCAACTCTCTCTGAAGTCGAAAAACTTCAAGACCTATCTTATGCACAAGAAAAGGCAATGAAAGTAGATGACTTAATTGTGAGACTATGCATCGAGATGAGAAGTCATCAAGCTGATGTAGCTGGATCTTCTGAGCAAAAGGTCAACTTGGTTGAGCACAAGAAATGAAAGTCTCATTCCCAAAGTGCTAACAACAAGAAGCCACCAGCTAAGATTTTTTTTAGAAAGTGCCACAACTGTGGTAAGATGGGGCATAAGGCTAATGTGTGTCAGAGACAGAAGACAGAAAAGAAAGGCAAGTCTCAAGCTAACCTAGCACAAGGTAAGCTTACCAAAGTCGATCTTTGTGTTGTGGTGTCTGAACATAACTTGTTTGGTAGCGAAAAAAGAGAGTGGTGGTATGACACAGGGGCCACAAGACACATCTGCTCGGAGAAGGGCATGTCTACTGCTTATCAAGCAGGAAAGAGCAACAAGAAGTTGTTCATGGGGAATTCGTCCACATCCAAGGTTGAATGTAATGGAAATATGATCCTAAAGCTTACTTCGGGAAAGGAATTGACATTTTCCAATGTCATGCATGTGTCAAACATAAGTAAGAACCTGATTTTGGGCACTCGGTTGAGCAAGAATGGATTCGGAATTAATTTTTTGTCAGATAAGATTATGTTGTCCAAACATGGGTTTATTTGGAGAAGGTTATTGGAAGGATGGGCCGGTGGAAATGAATGTAATGACAGTCCTCCAAACTGATGTAACTGTTTCTACTTCAATGAATAGGAATGATTCTATTGCTTATGTCGTTGCGTCTTTTCATATTTGGCATCAAAGATTAGGATATGTGGATTATAAATATACTCATAGGATAATAAAATGAACATGATTCCTAAATGAAAATTAAGTATAGACAAATGTGAAGTATGTGTTCAAGCAAAACTCACAAAGACACGTTTCCCCATGTAGAACGGACAACCGAACCTCTAGATTTATTTCACATCGGTTTATGTGATTTAAAGTATGTGCAAGCTAGAGAGGGTAAGAAGTACTTTGTCACCTTCATATATGATTGCACAAGATATTGCTACGTGTATTTATTATGTAGCAATGATGAAGCCTTGGGACAAATTCAAAGAATACAAGTTGGAAGTTGAGAACCAACTTTGTAAAAGAACTAAAATGATCTGAAGCCATAGAGGAGGTGAGTATAATGAACCTTTCAACGCATTCTGTACAGAACATGGAATAGTTCATCAAAATACCGCTCCTTGCTCAGCTAAATCTATCAGAGTTATGGAATGTAAGAACCAAGCTCTAAAAGGGGTGATGAATGCAAGAATCTGGATCAGCCCAAACATGTTGGGGAAACCATACAAATCTCCAACTATATTCTCAACAAGATACCACATAAGTTATATAGAAATACATCTTATGGTTTGTGGAAAGGTAACCCACCATTGTACAAATACCTCAAAGTGTGGGGGTGCCATGCAAACTGGCAGTGCCACATCCTGAAAGGGTCACGATACGACCTAAAACTGCACACTGTATTTTCATAGGATGTGCACACAACAATAGTGCTTATCGGGTTCCAGTACACAAGTCAGATATACCAGAAATACATGTGAATATAGTAATGGAATCAAGAAATGCATACTTCTTTAAAAACACATTTCCATGTAAAAACAAAGAAAATCCAAAACAAACACGTGAAGAAAGAGAATCTAGTACTTCTATACAAGCAACGGAAGAAGATGCGGTAAAAGAACTCGTAAGGAAAAATCATTTGAGGATGAACATATGATGGTATTTCTTTTATAGAACAAACCAAAAACATTCAAAGAAGTCACGTAGAATGAGTTGCTTAACCTTTGTCGGAGCTTAAATTTGCGATTTTCCTTCATGTCTTCGCAGCCTGAGTGCATATCAATAATCTCTCCCCACATGAGCTTGGTTGTTGGCAGGGACATGATATTGTCTATGTCTTTTTGAGAGAGAGCTTTTAGAATGAGTTGCTTAACCTTTGCGTTTTTCTTGATTGTTGCATATTCGGTTGGACCTCATTTGAATGTGTTATCTCAGTTGTGAGCTTGTCTTCTCCTTTCTCTATGATTCTCCAACATTGATAATCTGTTTGTTGGATATAGTTCTTAGTCATGGTTAACCGCCAATCTAGTTCTCCCTCAGCTAAGACATGAGGGCTTAGCTAATGATATGCCTAGGTTAAAAGCAAGCTAATCGTTTCCCATGATTCAAACTATAGAGAGTATGAATCTATGCAAGAGCAACCTCGCTTTGATACCAATTGTAGGATCGAATATCTCTTAAAAACTTGTAAACTTGTATGATCTCAAATTAAACTCAAGTAGCTATAGAAGCTATAGAGTTAGATTGCGGAATAGATATTAGCTACAGTTAAGCACTATTAAAATGATTTTAAATGCTTAGATCGTGCAACGATTTACCAAGGTGAGAATCCTAAGCTTCTAATAAGCTCGGGATAAAACTCACCACTAACTTGTATTAATTCAAAAGAAATTACACACTTAAGCTACTCCTAGCTTCGTGTAACTCTCTCTCACAATACAAGTTTCATTCAGCTCATACAAGTAATCTCTCTCTATCAAGCTCCTAAGTGTTTTAGGCTATATCTTTGCGCACAACGACTTAAGCTCTATGTAGCTTTCCTCTAGATTTCTCTCTAGATCTAATCGCTTTGCTCTCTTCAGCTCATGACATTCAGAACTCGTGTCTAACAACACTCCTATGCATGCCTTATATATAAATTCTAACTTACAACCCTTAAGCTAGCAATTCTATATCTCGCTGCATATGAAGAATGCCACCTTGGCAATGCGCAGTATCATCTTCGCTCCGGAAATGCATCTATACTCACTTTGTGCTTCTTCAACCTTGATCTTGTAGCTTCCATTTCGGCAATCCGTGCCTCAACGCTTTTCTTGATTTGTCCAGCTTGGCGATCCTCGTTCATCCACTATCCAAAAGTAGAAATCCTAACAAACTCAAGTTGTTTCCATTTCCCTTAAGTTGTAGCTTCACCAGCCTTCCCTTCTTTGGACAAAATCCTCTAAGCGCACGCCTACAATTCCACATGTGGACGCGCTTTAATTCGATTACTTGTATCTTCTCTCTTTTCTTCAGAAGCGCGATCCTCTAGCTTTGCAGCGACACTCGCTCGCTCAAAGCTAGACCTTCCATCTTCTTTTTTCTTCACTTGAACCTTTATTATGTCTTGGCGAGATTCAGCTTTCCCTGCTAGACCTTAAGCTAGACCGCAGTGGTCACAGCTAGTCCTATTATGCTTAAGCTACACCTAAAACTCCTCGAGCTATACCTGATTAGCTTAAAACACACAAAGGACATCAAATACTTGAGTTTGTTGTCATCACAAGCGGAATGGTTTAGGCTAGTTCATTCCAGCTCTAGCTCAAACCAACAATTTCCCCCTTTTTGATGATGACAAACCCATAAACAGATAAGCACAACAAATTTCAAAGCGTACTCAGTTAAGCTACAAATATGCAATTTAGCTTAATCAAGTACTACAGATATAACAAATAAGCTCAAGTATTTTTGCTAAGAACACTTTAGAGAGTATACCTTTGTTCCCCCTAGACCAAGCCGGTCTAAAATTCCCCCCCCCCCCCCCCCCCCTAGTTGAATAAGGATATGTACCTGTTTACTTCTCCCTTTTGACATCATCGTAAATGCAAGATTAACTCATGCAAAGGGGAACTAAAGTGGAAAGCGCAATCAAGCAATCTCAGTAATCAAGCATAAAAGGCAGTAAGTACAAAAATAGCTAAAGTGTAACCAAGCAATAAGCGCAAGCATATAGAAACCAAGAAGGCACACTTTATAGCATAAAATTCTTACACTTTTAGTAGCATAAAATCCTAGGATCACTAGTTAAATTTTATAGCAAAAGAGGAAACAAGAGAACACAACAAGAACACACGCTCCAACCATCGCGCTGTCGAGTGAGTGCAACAAGATTTTGGAGAAGAATGATCATTTCGTCCTGTTGAGCTATCATGAGATCAAGATGAGTTATGATCTCAGTCAGCTTACACCCCACTGATGAACCTTGAGCCAATATAGCAGAAACAACTCGTTTGGAGGCAAGATGATCACTAGCATCTGGGATATGAACTTCTCTAGACTAGGTACGGGAGGCGGAAGCAGTTGGTGTCGATACCTTGGCAGGTATAGACTTATTGACCAGCTTGGAGACCTTCTCAACCGTGAGCACCTCATTAATGATGTTTCATGGACTGGCTTGTATAACTCCTCGACCTTCAACATTTTGGCGATTATATGCAGGAAGGGAAGAGGAGAGCTAGTATGAGCGCGACTTACAGCCATGTGCAAGAACATGGTTTGGGTTGTGTTGATTATCTGTTCGCTCAACACCTCAGCCATTATACAACAATCAACGATGGTTACCAAGTCCATGTTGGTGTTTCAAGACTTGATGTTCTTGATGATGAACTAATGCAGGAGTCTTTGGCAAGAACATAGCTGGTATGTTCTTGCCAAAGACTGTTTCCTTGATAGAATGAGAATTGTTTGGCCAATTCTTCTTATAGAGGCACCCAAATCCCATTAAAGAACCATCTGGGTTGGGATCTTGACCTATTGCCTTTGCAAAATCTTTAACCTTGAAGATTTTACTCACATCGTTGGACCACTGAAAAATTGCAAGAAGTTGATTCACCTGCTGAAGAGCTACTACTGAAGTGAGCATAAAACTATCTAACCAAATCCAAATGTGCCTTGCTAACCTCCATCTCTAAATTATCCCAGTTTTAAGGCTTAATAAGATAAGTAAAGCGATCAGAGTTTGAAGCTATCTCTATTTCATGCAGAATGTCCGGCAAAACTAGGACTAGAGAGAGGATGTCGTGCTTTGCTATGTCGGTAGGGATCGGCGGGAACTTTGGCTTCTCTGCTAGAGTCGCTTTTCTCGGCTTCTTTGAGCGTGGTGGTTTCTCAATCTTCACCACCACTACCGCTAAAGAAGGTTCTATCTCATCTTCTTCTTCTTCCTCAGATTGCACTTCTTCTTCTCCTCTAGCTTACGTTTGCCCTGAGCTTTGGAGGTGCTCTTAGCATCTCAGATGATTTGATGTTGAGCAGGGGAAAACTCATCATCTACTTCCTCAGCGAATGCAGCTAGTAAATTTGAATAAGAGGGAGAGGTGAGCGGTAGATGGTCACCTGAAATAGATTTTGCCGGTGTTACAAATAGCTCGGATTTGACTGTGGTAAGATCGGATATCACATTTGAGACAACTAAGATGACTGGATCCTCTACTACGATTGACTCATGACCTTTCCCTATAGCTCAACCCTCGGCAAGATCTGTGACACATACTTCTCTGGATTCTAGATTTGTCGGAGTTTACGGTATCTTAGACGTGGTAGAAATTGTCGTCGGAGTCTTAGGCATTGTAGGAAGTATGGCTTTATGCTCGGCTAGCCTAGTGAGCCTATCACGTTCTAGTTCTGCAATCTCTTTCTCATGCATTGCCACAAATTCGGCAAATAGCTCTTCCATATATGGTAGGCTAATTGGGGTTTCATCGGCCATTTTCTAATTTTGTGGACCTTGGGATTTTTAGGGTTGAGGAATTTGGAATTTTAGAGGAGCGAGAGTGAGAGAGTATAGCGAGGGCAAAAGTGGAGTTTTTGTTAATATAGAGAGGAAGATATAGAGTGAAGACGGTAAAAGTCTGAAGTGAATGCATATCTGTGTATATATAGTTGAGCTCAATCTTCCTCTGTAAATTTTCACCGGTAAATTCAACGATTGGATATCTGTAATGGCTAGCTCTCAAATCTCTACAAACCTCTACAACAGCTAGATTAACTTGCTTTTCTGGACGCACTGCAACGGGCTAGATGTGGCTTTGCTGAATCTAATTAGAGCTAGATCACTGAGCCACGTAGCTTTTCTGAATCTATTTAGAGCTAGATCACTGAGCTACATATTTAGACCATCACATCCTCGAGCCTAAAAAATAACCTTCTACCTTAATCAAACTTCCTCATTAAGCAAACCTTTGATGTAGCTTTAACTCAAACCAACCACAGATTGACACCTCAACTACTACTCACATAAGCGTTTGATCATGCTAGGAGTGTGAAGCGTGTGATACGCCTTACAAATATAACCATTTAAGCATAAAGAATAACTGGAAATGTACATTTCACATGGGGGGAAATACACACTCACACTCATTTATATATATATCAAGTATGTGCATATAAGGGTAGTTGGGTCTTTTTGTCACAAAATGGAATACTTCCATATTTAGAGTATATATAGAGGGACTTTTAAGTCATCTAGGGACATCGTAGGAGTGGATCATTTCTACATGCTTGTAATATGGTTAGAAGACAATCACCACTCTCTATTTATGGAACAAGAAGAGCATGCAGTGGGTTATGACTATAAGTTATAGCGTAAATGCAATATACAACTCTAGCTAGATTGGCATGTTGTAATAGATGATGCATGAATAACAAGAAAGCAAGAAGCACAATCAAACTAAAGTTTCCAATGAAGATTAAGCTACTAATTCATAGTCAAAGTTGAGAGAAACTTACAGTGTGTATCTCGCTTCATCTAATGAAGAGATAGAAAACCAGACTGAACCCTAAGGCTTAGAAATATATCCATATAAAGCGCCTTAGAGATATATTTGTTGTTTTGCTCTTCTGAAAGTACAGAATATGACTCAGCGAGATAGATAGAGACATGATGGATGCTTCATGGTCTCGCTTAAATAGTCCTGAGTCTCGCTTGAAATATAAAATGTAGTGTTACCACAAATGAGTCTCGCTTGAATGAAGCGACACTTATCTCGTATATATACACATCTATGAATAGATAGGAGTGAAAAGATGGGTGTTGACAGTTCAGCACGCTTGATTTCTTTTGTTTCAACCCTGAAGGAGATGAATCTCCTCCCTTAGTGTGAAATGAGAGTAGCTTGTAGATTTGACGTTGTAGCTCCTACTATGCATTTCAACCTGCAATGACAATCAAGATTTTGGTGTCCAATGAATAAATGGCTTTGCATGAACATTAGCACTAGCTATTCTTGAGTTGGAAGGTAGAAGATTCATCATCACAACTCTAGGAGTACACTCATAATAGATATCATCAGTCAGATCAAGCACTTGATGAGGTTCGCCTTTGGAAGGCACACCTCGATGTGCTTTAGCTTGTTCGTTATTGGATTTTGAAGGCCTAGTATGTACAAACATGTTCTTAGACGACCCGCTCTGGTCAAGCTTGACTTCAACGAGACTAGCTTGATTGAGCTTTGCCCTTACCAGCATTATCCATAGACGGCTTATAAGGCTTTTTCTTGAGCTCAATTAAGCGCTTACACTCATGCCTAGAGTGACCATTGTTTCCGAAGAAAGTGCAATAATGGTTATATCTTACATAACCATACTTGCCTTTTCCAGGGCAAAATTGTTCTCTTCGTGTGATGCTAGTAGGCTGAGTGTTTGGAGATTGCGCTTGTTTGGTATACATTTTATGCACATTATGTCCATGAAACCATTGATTGTCCTTGCTTGGTCCTTTAACCTTGCTTTGGAAGTATTGATTCTCAACTTTGCAATATCTTTATCTAGCTTGACTAATTTGTCATGAAGCTCTCTAGATAGACATGGACATGAATCAGACGAATCATGATTGGTGAAGCCCAAACCTGGTCGTGCTTTCACAAAAACTGTTTGGTTGACAGTTTTTTCTTTAACATTCTCAGCTAGATTATCTAGCTTGGTTAGGATTTTATCAAGCATGCTCGCTATAGTTGAGTCAGTGCTCTGAGCTATAGCTATGCCTTTGCCTTTGCAAAGCTCAAAAGATTTGGTGAGAAGGGTGGGCTATGTAGATAATTGTTTAGTGAGCTCAACTATTTTTTTCCTTTGATCACTTATCTCTTCTTGATGAGCTCTCGCTCTAGCTCCAAGAGCCTTGTGATCTAAGACTAGTTCATTTAAAAGCTTGACAAGGTTTTTCTTAGGAAGAAGTTCAAAGTTAAGAGAAGCTTACCTCTATGTCTTCATCTGATTTAGAGTCTTCAACGACTACTAAGCACAACACTTGTGCTTCTCCACAGTCTAGCTCATCCCATAAAGTGACAAAGGCTTTTCTTGGTGGATTTTTGGATGAGCTTGGGTCCACCTTTGGCACTGGTACATTCCCTAGCCATGTGTCCCTTTCCTTGACAGTTGTAGCAGACCACATCTTTGAGGTCGCTTGGCTTGGATTGATCTCTTTGAAAGCCACCTTGTCTCTTAAAGAACTTCTTGACGAGTTTTGTCATCATTGCGACGTCCCGATATTCTTCATGGTCATCATCATCATTGTCTTCCATCTTCTAAAGAACTCGGCTGAGCTTGAGCGTCATCCCCCTGTTTTCCTTAGCTATAAGCGACTCCTTTAGATCTTCACTTTCTTGTACTCGGAGTTCCAGCTAGCACAAAAACATGGAGCTCTTTCGTCTCTTTAGTCATTAGCATTATTCTCTTAGAGCTATCAAATTTAGAATTTAACCCATGAATGAAAGCAAGTGAGAGTTTCCAGGAGTCTACCTTAAGTCCCGCTTAGGACATTATATCACATAATACCTGGAATCTCGAATGATAATCGGAGATTGACTCGCTTTCACCCATCTTGAATGAGTGAAAATCTTGTCGGAGCTCAAATTTACGATTGTTCTTCATGTCATCGCTGCCTAAGTGCATATCAATAATCGCTTCCCACTTGAGCTTAGCTGTTGGCAGGGACATGATATTGTCTATGTCTTTTTGAGAGAGAGCTTTTAGAATGAATTGCTTAACCTTTGTGTTTTTCTCGATTGTTGCATATTCGGTTGGACCTCATTTGAATGTGTTATCTCAGTTGTGAGCTTGTCTTCTCCTTTCTCTATGATTCTCCAACATTGATAATCTGTTTGTTGGATATAGTTCTTAGTCATGGTTAACCGCCAATCTAGTTCTCCCTCAGCTAAGACATAAGGGATTAGCTAATGATATGCCTAGGTTAAAAGCAAGCTAATCATTTCCCATGATTCAAACTACAGAGAGTATGAATCTATGCAAGAGCAACCTCCCTTTGATACCAATTGTAGGATCGAATATCTCTTAAAACTTGTAAACTTGTATGATCTCAAATTAAACTCAAGTAGCTATAGAAGCTATAGAGTTAGATTGCGAAATAGATATTAACTACAATTAAGCACTATTAAAATGATTTTAAATGATTAGATCGTGCAACGATTTACCAAGGTGAGAACCCTAAGCTTCTAATAAGCTCGGGATAAAACTCACCACTAACTTGTATTAATTCAAAAGAAATTACACACTTAAGCTACTCCTAGCTTCGTGTAACTCTCTCTCACAATACAAGTTTCATTCAGCTCATACAAGTAATCTCTCTCTATCAAGCTCCTAAGTGTTTTAGGTTATAGCTTTGGTCATAACGACTTAAGCTCTATGTATCTTTCCTCTAGCTTTCTCTCTAGCTTAATTGCGTTGCTCTATTCATCTTGTGACGCTCAAAACTCATGCCTAACAACACTCCTATGCACGCCTTATATACAAATTCTAGCTTACAACCCTTAAGCTAACAATTCTATATCTTGTTGCATATGAAGAACGCCACATCGGCGATCCCGGTATCATCTTCGCTTTGTTAATGCATGTAAGCTCCATATTACTTTGTGCTTCTTCAATTTTGATCTTGTAGCTTCCATGTTATCAATTCGTGCCTCAACGCTTCTCTTGATTTGTCCAGCTTGGCTATCCCCATTCATCCACTATCCAAAAGTAGAAATCCTAACAAACTCTTGTTGTTTCCTTTTCCCTTAAGTCGTAGCTTCACCTACCTTCCCTTCCTTGGACCAAATCCTCTAAGAGCACGCCTACGATTCCACCCGTGGACACGCTTTAATCCAATTACTTGTATATTCTCTCTTTTTTTCCAGAAGCGCAAACCTCTAGCTTTGCAGCGACACTCGCTAGCTCAAAGCTAGACCTTCCGTCTTCTTATTTCTGCATTTCAACCTAAATCACGTCTTGGCGAGATTCATCTTTCTCCGCTAGACCTTAAGCTAGACCTTTAGTTGTCACAACTAGTCCGCTTGTGCTTAAGCTACACCTAAAACTCCTCGAGTTATACCTGGTTAGCTTAAAACACATAAAGGACATCAAATACTTGAGTTTGTTATCATCAAAACAAGTTGAACGGTTTAGCTAGTTCATCCCAGTTCTAGCTCAAACTAACAGAAACAACCTGAGGGGTATGTTGTGCCTGGACATGAGAACAAAGTATGCAGACTTGTGAAGTCTTGTATGGTCTTAAACAAGCACATAAGTAGTGGCATGAGAGGTTTGACCATGTTATGATGTCAAATGGATTCAGCATCAATGAAAGTGATAAATGTATCTACATTAAAGACACTCCAAAAGGATGTATTTGTATGTAGATGACATACTCATCATTGGGAGAACATTGACATGATCAAACAGACTAAGCACATGGGAAGTTTAATATGAAAGACATGGGAGCCGCTTATGTGAAGCTAGGAATCAAGGTCCTTCGACATTTTGAAACAATTTTTCCTGTCTCAGTCTCATTATGTTGAAAAGATTCTTGGAATATTTAAGAACTATGTTGTGAATGTACTAAGTCGCTACACTAGTAATCCAGGACACAACTACTGGAAAGGGATAACTCGGGTGTTGAACTACTTACGTTACACTAAGAGTTACGGTCTGCACTATGGGAGATACTCAGTAGTTCTAGAAGGATAAAGTAATGCGAACTGGATATCGGATTCTAGGAACTCAAAATCCACAAGGGATATCTATTCCCACTTGGTGGTGCAATAATATCATGTAAATCTTCAAAACAAACATTATTGGCCAAATCCACGATGGAATCTGAATTCATATCTTTAGATAAAGAAACGGAAGAAGTTGAACACTTTTGAAAATTCCTGGAAGATATTCCTATGTGTGACAAACGAGTGCTAGCACTATGTGTACACTGTGATATCCAATTGGCTATACCTAGGTCAATGAGTCATCTATATAATAGAAAGTCACGTCACATAAGACATTGAGATTAGACCATTAGACAACTAATCTCAAATGGTTTTAATATCAATAGATTATATCAAATCATGTGACAACCTAGTGGATCTGCATACTTAAGGTATGTCATGAGAACAAGTTGTAAAATCATCCAGAGGAATGGATTTAAAGCCTATGGATAAAGAGGATGCTTTATGGATACCCTACCTACATGACTGAATAGAGAGCATTGGGAGATAGTAAGTCCCCATCCCAATTCCTATGATGATCAATAGTGTTGCAAGTACATGTGTTAGGTTAAGCTCTAGCTTTTCATGATTCCATGGCCTTTATAGAAAGGTAGGGTATGTCAGGATTCCTTGATGGCCAATCACCTTGTGAGTGTGAAATGGGGTCGTTTATAGGAGAATGGGGGAGAGGCTGCATTCTCTAAGTTTGCTCATTATAAACAAGGGATGTTCAAGACCAAATTGAACACACACTACTAGAATACTGTTGATTGGCGATGGAAAAATCCGTCGCCAATCAACAGAAATCCGTCGCTAATATAAATTAGTGAGGGATTTGCGACGGATGTCTCCCGTCGTTCTGAATATAGTAGCTAAAAGAAGTTAGCGACGGAATAAAAGAATCGTCGCTAGTTAGCGACGGTTTTTACGACGAAAGTCCGTTTCCATTTTGGGCGTCCAGAGACCGATTCTGGCGACGAATTTGGCGACCGAACCCCGAGAGACCGATTGTGGCGACAGATTTGGCGATCAAATTTCGTCACTGATATGGACCCCCGAGAGATCGAATATGGCGACGGTGTTTGCGATGCAATTCCGTCTCTAATAAGGGCCCTCAGGATACCCATCTTTGCGACTGTTTTGAGACAAATTTCCGTCGTTAGGCCTGCCTCCCAGAAACCGCCAATTTGAGACGGAATTCCGTCGCAAATCCCATCCCAATTTGACCCCATATCTTTGTGAGGTCCTCAATTGTCGTTATAAAATACGGCTTCACGTGTTCGTTAACGTTAATATTGGGAAGTTTTGCATTTTTATTGAATTGAAAATTTATCGGAACACAAATATAATAACAAACAGTAATAAATTAAGCGGAATTGTTATTACAAAATTAAACGTAACAGACATAATTCGTATAACACAAAAACAAAGATACAAATCATCAAAAAAACTGAGACTTGGCGGCGGCAGTGTCGTCGTCTCGGTGGTGGGCGATGTTCTGGCAGAAGGGTCGGCATCATCCTGGCCACCTCAGATCGGATGAAATCGGACATTCGCGCCTGCATATCCTCATGAAGTTGTGACTGTATTCGCGAATACACTTGCGCTTGCATCCGCTCTTTCATTTGCTACACCTGCGCCTGCAAGCTCTCTTGCATCTATGCATCCCACCGCGCTTGCATTTATTGCATCTGGCGCTGAACATCATCTTGGCTCATCTGAGAGGACGAACCGGGGTGAGATGTCTTGGCTCGACGCGCCCGTCTGCTTGATGTGTCGATGTATGCACCGACAGCTGAACCGAGCTTGTACACCTGGTTCTTCTTGTTGACGCCTCGATCTCCAGATAGATCTTTGTCTCGTCCATGTCATCCATGCTCGCATCTTGACCCTCTCCAGTCGGTGGCTGGGAAGAAGAAGCAATCCTTTGGACGATCGCTTCCTACAATAACCGATGAAAACATACTATATTTAGGTTACAAAAAGATGTGTCATACCATAAATGTAATTTATGAAATACGTATTGTCATCTTCTTCGTGCTCGAGTCTACTAGGACAGGCTTCTCCTTGTCCTTCCTTGATGTGTGTGTGAGGGTATACAGCTCGGTAGTCGTCGAAGTGCGACCGAGCTCCTGAGTCTAACAAAAAAATACGAATTAATTATTGGTGTGATGAAAAATTAATAAATTTCATTATACCACTCGAAAAAATAAAGTTAAGAATCAAACCATGATGTCGTAATAACCCATGAAGGAACGGGAGCCTCCCGCGTGGCGCACCAATCCAGTGCTCTCACCCTCAGGCTCACTCATGCGATTGACATGAGTAATGCGGGACCTCTTCTTCTCGTCCTCTGAGTCCCAGAAGGTCTTCCAGGCATCCCAAACGTCCTCGCTCACAAAGAGATGTGGTGTTCCAGACATCCTCATCTTGTGAATGACGTCCTTGTACCTGTGAAACAAAAATAATTCAAAAATTAAAACGTAAGCTAATAAGTCATTTCAAACTGTAGTGATTTGCATCTTATCGGGTACCCACATGTCTTGTGAAGACATATAGATGTAGTCCTCACCGAACTCGGACTCATCCCAGAAATACTCTTTCTAGAACCATAAAAACATGCATTTTTCACTTTGCATTTGTAGATTAACGTAATTGTGAAGCTAAAAATAGATAAATAATTACCTTTAATTCCTGGCAGTAGTAGTCGATCTCCTCAGATGATAAAAACCGCCATACTCTACTGGACATGAAGAAACATTTTCGGAAGATCTCCCGCATAGAACATGAGACTGGTCCGGACGGGAGGAGCATCGCCCCGCTGGGGTCTGGATGGACAAATACTCTATCACCAGCAGCCAACGGTGCCGGTGGAGTAATAGAAGCGGTATCGGCATGAGCCGCCTCAGCCTCGGGAATGACTCCCAAGGATGACGTGCTACCCGTGCACGGGCAGGCTTCGATCACGACCGCGCCCACGACCGGCTCCTGTCTGGTCACTGCTAGATCCTTGTTCTCTCATTTCTTCAACCAAATATATTTAAATGGAAAGATCCAACCATAATTAATAACTTAATATATTATGATGTCGGAAGTGAACTATATCTAATTAAGTACAGAACACTAATGAATAATCTATATATAACGAACAACCTATACATAACCCATCTACTTCAGTCAAGTTCGTCTTCCTCTTTCTCTTCCTCTTTCTTTTCCCCTTCCTCTTCCTCGTCATTGGGATGATGGAAAAGACAACTTCTGGTTCTTCTACGAGAGGAATGTGCAACGCATCTTCGTCATCTTCTTCATTCTGATCAGTCAAGTTTGTGGGATCTTCATCTGTACTCGGCAAAGATGGTTGATAAGTTGTCGTTTAGACCGAACAAGTATTTCTTCAACACTGAATGCGCTCCTTAAACCTTGGTTCATTCACGAGAGATGTAAAAGAAAACGTTAATTTAGTTTTACCAGTTTGTTGTGTTTTTCCCCAGCATGAATGCATCATCTGTCCATGCTGCGACGAGCTTCTCCTTGTGAGGTTTTGAACCATGTTTGGTAGGCGTAATAATGTAACTTTGGTAGGCCACGCCAGTGGTTTAACAGTTTTTCAGTCTTAACATTGTAGTCTTCCTCAGTGGTGCAATAGAAAAGGTCCCTATACGCATTTGCCACTCTAGTCGCTCTGGCCTTGTCGGTCAGCTTTCTCGCAAACAACTCAATGTTGCGTTGTACGTGAAGCCTGCAAAACAAGAATTTCGTGTTTGGAAAACATACGGTATACTGGCTTCATCAAAGCAGCCTCCCTATCCGTCACTACACATGTTGGTTTTTGTTTGAACTTTGAAGAACAACTTTGCAAGTTGCTCTATGCCCAAGTGTAGTTCTCCGTTTTCTCGCGGGCAAGGAGTGCTCCGACGACGTTGAAATTCTTCCACGTCGATGTGACACCTACAATCTCCAAGAAGGGACTGTCGTACCTGTACGTAAAAGGAAGTTGAAAACAACATAGATCAATATCACACGATACAAAACATGAATTCAGGGAGATGGACTTACACATTAGTCGAGTAAGTGAGTCTAGCAGGATAACATATGGAAATGCCCTTAGAAGTCGTATCCTATCCGGGCTTGCAAAGAACACATATTTTAATCTTGTTTGTTTCAGGATCGGACGTGTACTCCACATAATATTCGTTCTCCTTGCACTTCTTGAAGAACTCTTGCACAACGGTACGTCCTTCCATTCCTTCCCTCCTGAACTTCTGATTGATGTTATATATTTGCTTAATGCTTGTCACATTGTCTGGACTGGACAACATCCCCAGTACATACCTCGGTTGTACATGTACCTCAACTATCTCTTTCATCAGCTTCAGCTCTTTCTTAGTAGGACGGCCAGCATATGCGTTACCGTGAAGGTTGTCGCTAATGACGTGGTTGTGTGTTCCCTTGCGCACAATAATATTCCAGCGGTCCAGCGATTCTTCAAACACTTGTATGAGGAATGAGAAATCGCACTGTCTCACTCTGGATTTGACTTTCTCACTAGGGGATTTGGTTCGGCGTGCTTTACCTCTCCTCTGGCATGCGAACCATGTGACATGCCTTCTACCCTTAGTACCTTTGTCCACCATGAAGTTGACAAGCATGAAATTGAGCTTCTTTGCCTCCCCCTTGGCCCATGCAATGATGTCTTCTCTATCATTGAAAACCTTATCTGTGATGAAGAACTCCCTGTAGTCCACTGATATTATAGGTGCAGGCGTGGCTATGTTCTCGAACTTCGGGAGAGTGTAGAGGGGTGGCCATTCCCACAATTGTGTACCTCGATCTGGAACACTCTGGCATGGGTAGCTTGGCTGACAACTTTTCCTGGGGGGTGAAGGCTATCTTCGTCATCAGTGAAGCCAAGACTGAATTTGGGGATTTCACAATCGAGTAGGGATTCGTCCGGTTTCTGTGGAACATCTGTGTAGTCTAAGGAAGGCACTTGGGGTTGTAGGTCGTCCCAGCACACTGTTGGGATCTCTATTTGATCGAGGCTTTGATACGAATCAGGAATATATGGTTGTGCATAAATTTGATCCCATTGTAGTACGAGGAGTTAGTTTTGTACGTGTCTGGTGCTACCTATATATTTTAACAAATGAAATACCAACTGTAAGGTTATAACACTAAATGCAAAGTAGCTTAATGCAACATAACGAAACATAGTACAACATAACACAACATAAATTATCATGCAACACAAAAAGGTGATCTTACTAACAAATTAAGCATAAAGCAACGTAAGAAATAAATCATATTACTACGTCATAATGCAACATAAAACAACATAGGGCAGAATGAAGACTGTTGGACCTCTACGATGGCGAACATATATTCAAACTAACCCGATTGTTGTAATCTTCCGAGAAATATGATGTATTTGGATCTACCCCTTGATCCATGCGTTCTTCATGCTCATAATGTCTAGATTCATCATCCTCTTCATGTTCTAGCCTCTCAATATTCATTTTCTTAAACTTTGATAAGAAAAACTTCTTCATTTTTTGTAGGATGCAGAGAAATGGTGTGAATGGAGATGGTGAGATGTAGGGATATAAATAGGAGAAGATGAAGCTCATTTGTGGATGAAAAGTGGTCAAACCTTGCAGTTTCGGGTCCTTTTAGTTCAGTTTTCAGCCATTGACACATCAAACAGAGGTATGAGCTATACAACGGCCTAATTCTGAGTTTTGCAGTATAGCTTGCGGTGCGTGACGAGTACCAACATCTCACTCGAGACGAATTGCATTACAATGCTCGTGACGAACTAGATATTGCGCTATATCTCACATTTTACATACATGCCATTAAAGGGTGGATTGTTGGGCTATTTTCTTCTTTACATTATAGTTGTGGTACTAGATGTTGGGCTATTTTCATTTTCACTTCATGGCTATGTTATTGGTGTATAGCTAATAGTAATGCATTCAATTTGATACTCTCTTACCATTAAGCTACAAAAGATTGAAAACATGAAGACACTTGTTGTTGCAAGATTACATTGTTTCTAGATAAGGCGATCCTTCTTTCGATTATTGAATACAAAATTCTTGGAATAGCATTACATTGTTTCTAAATAAGGCGATTCTGCTTTCGATATCTCTCCCAGGACAATTTCGCATGTTCCCTGCAAAGTTTCATAAAACAAAACAGAAATCATGGGTTTTTATCTGTCTTAGGTTTTATAAGACGACTTACGTCTCTGGCCGCTCTAACTTTATCCAAATATTTGATATCTTCTTTAGCCTTAAAATAAACCTCATAAGACCTTCGTCTTGCTTACTTAGCGCTTCTCTCTTTCCGCAGTTCATCAATAACCTCTTGGGCTCGCTTACAGAACGGTGGATCAATCCATTCTGTAAACTTGCAACCTCCTTTGTTATTTGGTTTGTTCACATCATATGTGCCAAATTCTGGACAACCCCAGAACCTTCTACCAAAGTTCCACCGACCCTCCACGGTTTGTTGAACTAAAGGAAAACCGCAACGACAGACTTTATTTGATGTGACTGATGAAGATGATGAAGAAGCCATCTACTAAGAGATTGATGAATGTGCAATGGAGCTTGTGGATCTTGTGGGTGTGGAAACAACTACATAGGAATCACTCTTTTATAGGGGTTGTTGAAAAGGGTTCTGAAGTAGGGTTGAGGAATAAGCATTGTGCTATACAATTGTATGTGTTCTCTGTAACCATCTTCTATCCGTTGTGGGTGTAATACAACTGTAAACAACTATGAATTTCAGAAATCAAATAGGTGACTATAACACATAATATACCAATGTTAAAACCACCTAAACGTCTATACAAAGTTGACTATAAACTAGACATAAGTACATGGATGAATTCAAGTGTCACATTATATCACAACATCTCAATATAGGTCATTTTATAACACACAACATCGTTAAAACCACCTAATACATCCCTTTCATTCATTACAAATACGTTTTCATCTTGCCGAATACCCTTACAGCCCTAGCAAGCCTACCACCATGTTCTAATGTGATTTTCTTATCAAAAATAGCATAAAAAGCTTAAATAACCCATTTAGAACCAATAAAATACTTACGAACATAAAAAACACCTCCTACCATGAGATAGTTTCTTCGTCACGCCATTTGTTATAGGCCTCGTCACGACCAAGTGTGAACGGCCCGTCACGCCCACTCCGCCGCTTATCCATCGTCACGCCCACTTCGCCCCTTATCCATCGTCACGCCCATGTTTGGACGGCTCGTCACGTGGATGGCTGGTCTTATCGTGTCACGACATCTCCAAACCCTTTGATACGTAAAACCCTTCACCCTCAGCGACGACCGCGAATGTGTGGGTTAGAAAAAAAATTATGCGGCAGCTAACGGAGCCGATGAACTAAAGCGAAAAAAGTCATGAAGAGACTATTTTTGCTAATTGCAACCGAAAAGGGTTTCTCGATCTAGTACCCGCTTACGCTCGAGTTCAGTGACTTCAGACTTCAGTCGCCACCCTCGTTTGCCCTGGCTCAAATACGATGCTTTACCCTGGGTTCCATTTCCATAGAATCCTGCACCTTACGAATCGGTCTTGCCTTCGCAAATTCTCTTCATACTTCCTCAATAGCCCTAATTCGGTTTGGAATCTTCACAATGATCCTTCATATTCTATCCCGATATCGAGAAGTAACCTGATACCTACTCCAATGGCTATCAATATCGTTGCAAGAAGATATAGTTCGGATAATCACGGGCAAGAAGCTTCTAGTAGCGACTGGACCGAAGAAATTGAGTATTTGGACGAATCCGGCGCGGTAATTTACAGCGGAAAGGGCATTCGGTCGGTGGAACCCGGCGTCGACGACCACGTCATGGCGGGAGGAATAAAGAAGCCATTCCTTAACGCCTCAGCTGTGGCGAAGATCCTGGAGATTGTGAAGAGGTGGAAATGGGGCCCGGAGATGGAGACTCAGTTGGATAAGCTGCAGTTTGTTCCGAACATGACGCATATAGTTCAAACCATGAAGCTTTTAGACGATGCTGATGGCTCAATGAGTTTGTTTCAATGGGCAAAGAGGCAGCCGTGGTACTCACCGAACGACGAGTGTTACTTACTGCTGATTGATGGAGTGAATAAGTCCAGGGATTTCGAGAAGATACAGTCACTGTTTGATGATATGGTCCGAGATTCAGGTAACAGTTCTTTCTCCAGCTCTTGCAATAGAGTAATTCAGTATCTAGCTAAGGCTGAGAAATTGGAAGTTTCCTTTTGCTGTTTTAAGAAGATACAAGAATCCTCTATTGTGATCGATACAGAGACCTGCAACTCTCTGATAAACTTGTACCTAAACAAGGGTTTGCCTTACAAGGCATTTGAGATATATGAAAGCATGGAGGCATCCGGTTGTTCATTAGATGCTTTGACTTATGAGATGATGATACCAAACTTGGCGAAATCAGGTCGTCTGGACACTGCTCTTAAGCTTCTGCAAGAGATGAAAGATAAAGGCTTGAGGCCAAGCTTTCCTGTTTTCTCTGCTCTTGTTGATTCAATGGGGAAAGCTGGAGATTGGATACATCTCTGAAGCTGTACATGGAAATGCAGGGTTTTGGGTTTAGACCTTCTGCTACCTTATTTGTTTCTCTGATTGAATCATACGTTAAGGCTGGGAAGTTAGATGCAGCTCTTAAGCTATGGGAAGAGATGAAAAGAGCAGGCTTCAGACCCAACTATGGACTTTACACCATCATAGTTGAATCCCTTGCAAAATCTGGAAAACTTGAGATAGCCATGTCTGTTTTTCAGGATATGGAGAAGGCTGGTTTTTTGCCTACCCCTTCAACATACTCTTCTCTGTTAGAAATGCATGCTGGTTCCGGTCAGGTAGATTCTGCAATGAAGCTATACAATTCCATGATAAATGCAGGTTTAAGGCCAAGTGTAAGCACTTTCACATCACTATTAACCCTTCTTGCCAACAAAAAACTTGTTGATGTAGCAGCAAAAGTTCTTCTAGAGATGAAAGGTATGGGGTATTCAGTTGATGTCAGTGCTAGTGATGTTCTGATGGTTTACATCAACAACGGCTCAGTTGACCTTGCACTAAGATGGCTCAGGTTCATGGCTCTTCAGGAATAAGAACAAACAATTTCATCATCAGACAACTATTCGAATCATGTATGAAGAGTGGGAAATACGAATCAGCTAAACCTCTCCTTGAAACATACGTAAACTCAGCTGCAAAAGTTGATCTCATACTCTACACATCAGTTTTAGCTCATCTCGTTAGATGTCAGGATGAGGAGAATGAGCGGCATTTAATGTCCATCCTCAGTGCAACTAAACACAAAGCCCATTCCTTCATGTGTGGGCTCTTCACGGGCCCAGAACGTAGAAAACAACCTGTTCTAACTTTTGTGAGAGAGTTTTTCCAGGGAATTGATTATGATCTAGAAGAAGGAGCTTCTAGGTACTTTGTGAATGTGCTTTTGAACTACCTTGTTCTTATGGGTCAGATAAACAGAGCACGTTGTGTATGGAAAGTTGCTTATGAACATAAGCTTTTCCCTAAAGCAATTGTGTTTGATCAGCATATTGCATGGTCTCTTGATGTGAGGAACTTGTCAGTAGGAGCTGCATTGATTGCAGTTGTGCATACACTTCATAGGTTCAGAAAGAGAATGCTTTATTATGGAGTTGTACCCAGAAGAATCAAGCTGGTGACTGGACCTACTTTGAAGATTGTGATTGCTCAGACATTGAATTCAGTGGGTTCGCCATTTGAGGTAAGCAAGGTTGTTTTAAGGGCGCCCGGGGAATCCGTTTTGGAGTGGTTTAAGAAACCTATAGTGCAGAAGTTTCTTCTCAACGAGATTCCTTCACGATCTGACATTCTTATGCACAAGCTGAATACTTACTTTCCTAGTTCTGCACCCGAAATTCGTTCCTTGTCTCCCCTAAGCCTCTTTCCAGAAGGACTTTTTAGTATCAGCTGAAGTTTGGATTGCTGAATTCTCATGGCTTTGTTGTAATCTATAGACCTTATTAGTCCACTAAGTAGTGGGTGATTCTCCTCTAAGCATTAAAATATATAATGTCGCAAATTGTAGTTTAGTTTACTTTATTAATGTTTGAAATATTGGGGCATTTTTGTGTCATGCTTATCAAAAATGATCAGTCAATTAGTTTTTGTAGGGGAAAGGATGAAGTATTATAAGAATATGTATTCGTTTGCGATGATTGGATGTGTGTGTGGGATAAATGTGTATTAAATTTATTTTGAATGAGTATTAGTTTCTAATCGTTTTTATATTTATTGTTTGTTTTGTTGATTTTAATTGTGAATAGGTTTATTTGTGAGTGTGTATAAGTTTTGTCATGAGTGTGTATTAGATTGCTTGTTAATTTATCCACATTTTATAGTGAAGGGTTCATGATAATTTTTTTCGAAAAGCGCATGAGCGATTGCTGAAAAAGGAGGGGCGGTCGCGGGTAGCCACAAACATAAATCAATAACCCGAAACCGTTGAAAAACTTGACGAATTCTTCAAATAATTGCCACTTCTTCCGACTGGCTTCAAATCGGGCAAATGAATAGTCAAAATCTAGATCTAAACAAGATGAACCTAATGAAGGCAACTTTTGGGTAGAACTTCGGGCATTTGCAAATGAAGGTGTGGCGGCAGGCGCATGACACACAGGGGCAGGTACCGATCTTGAAATCGGAGAAACGAACACGATTTTCAACTTGGAAATGGAAGGGGAAGGATTTAGATAAAGTTGGGGTTTTCTTGTGGGTAAATGGTTGGGGAGAGGGATTTTATGGAGGAGAATTGAGAAGGAGAAGGAGCAGGATTTGAGGGTTTGTGTTTGGGTTAAGAAGAAGATGATTGAGATATTAGGGATAAATATGGATAAAAGTCTTACAATTTTGCACTAAGAATTGAAGCTAGGCTAATTAAACTAAGAAAAGAAAAACTACCACGATCGGGTTGCCTCTCGAGAAGCGCCTCATTTAGAGTCACGACACAACTCCCTTTAAGTTCAACTAACTCTATGGTGTCCGAGTCTCTCAGAACCTTCACGTGCCAAATATGTAGACAACTAGCATCTAGAAATTGGCGAGTACGCCTTTGTTGGCGTTTAACTGTAAGCTTCTTGGCCTTATCACGGGCTTGAAGTACATTCCCTCATACTTTGAATTTTCCAGGAAATGTTTTCTACTCTTCAATGTATCCTGCACAATAGTCGGGGAACTAGGTTCTCCACGCAAGATTAGTCCGGTGGGATAAATGCCCAAAACATCACTATCATTGAGCGTCATCTCATTCATACCGCTCTCAATAGAAACGTGCGGGCTCAGTTTGACTTTATCAATCCCCAAAAGAGAATGAATCAATGAATCATGGGGGTAGTGGTGGTCGTTCCATCGATATTAAAACCGAAAGTTTTACCATCACATCCTATCGTTGTCGAACTAGTGTGAACATCAATAACTACATTCACGGTTCTCATAAACGGTCTACCTAGAATGATCAGTACCACTTTCTCTTCACAGTCCATTTTAAAGTCGTGAAGTCATCGGGAAAAGTAAACTCTCCCACACCAACTAATACATCTTCCAACTTCCCGAGTAGAAGGATGTTGAACCTATCTGCCAATTGAATGGTAAAAATCGTATAGCATAGCGGAACGAGATCCAAAGAATCATATAGATAAGAAGGAAAGACATTAATAGACGGACCTAGATCAAGCATGACTCGATCGAACTTCTCATTCCGATTGTGATCAGAATCGAGAACATTTCCGGATGTCCACACTTTTGCAGTAAGTTTTTTTAAAGCACAACGAAAACTTGCTCGCTCACTTTCTTCTTCTTAATAGCTTGGATCCTTTTTATCTTCTTTATGCTTCGCCAATCCATCAAGGAATCTCATCAAACTCGGATATGCTTGTATCTCAACATACAAGGGTGCATTTTCCTCGACGTCGCAAACGTCTCTAGCATATCCTTGTCAGTCTTAAGGAGCTTCATACGACTCAACTCTGTGGGGATTGGTGCATCTGGGACAATATAATTCTCGTAAGTCGAAGTCGATCCTTATCAATTGAAGAACGGATCGAGGCAATCACTACCCAAAATCGGCGGGCGCTTTTCCTCTTGTGAAGATTGACGGGTGCCGGAAAGGTTGAAGTAGTTGCTTGATTCATCCTCTAAATCTACTCTGTAGAAATCAAGAAATCGACGGGCACTGGTCTTCGAGGGACGGTCTCCGGTTATTCTTTCGAGCTCTTAGCGGCGGGCACTTACCTCAGATCGGCGGTCGCCTGATGGACCACCAAAATTGCCAATTCCGGATTCAAGAGATAGGCGGGTGACAGCCGGAGAGGCTGTCGTTAAGCCATCCGGTCAAAATTAATCCCTTCAAACTCCTCTACAAGAGTAGAGTGGCAAGTAGGGGTCGAATCCCACAAGGAACCGAAATGCAATCAATTCTCACGATCTCAATTAGATTAACTAGAAAAGTAACAAAGAGGGATTTGGTAAAACTGATTTTTAAAGATTGTTTGATTAAAATGGGACGAACACTTCATATGATTGATCTTCACCAATTAGATTGATTCAATGGTCCTAGATTCCTCTATTTGGGTTCTCTCTCATTTCTATTGCATATATGTCCTCTAATTGCCCTAATCCTTGTTCCTAAATAGCTAATTAAGTCAACTAGCCCTAATAGCCCTTACCTACAAATCCAACCCTAAAACTATTAAGACTTTCTCCTAGGCAGCATAAAGCACAAGAATAGATAGGAAGATGCAGCGCCACTTGGCTACTAACACCTCATTATCCTCCACATCCCTACAGGTCCAACTAGTCCAGGTAGTGATTTTGCTACTATAATGGTTAGGTTCTCCAACTAGGATAAACCTAAGCCTAGCTATATGTAATTGAACTAAACAACCTAGGTGATCAATCCAGAATGCAAATTCAATTCAATAGGTATTAAAAGCAAGATGATAAAGCAATTGATACATATTATAATGAGAACCAAGGATAGAAACCTCACATCGAATTAGCCTAATGACTCGAACCAACCATACAAAGTCTAGGAGACTACTCCTGGCTCATTGCTAAGAACTACGTAAATATGAAATGTATAAAAGATAATGGATGCGGGATGCTTAGGGAGGAGGCAAAGCTCTCCCTATTTATTTTAAAATGACAAAGCATTAAACCTAACTAACCCTAGCCCATACTTTACAAATGCAGGGAGCCCAAAGCCCAAGTGCAACACAAGGGGGAAATAGGGTTTCAGAGCAATCCCGACTTGATAGGGGTGCGGTCGCGCATGTGTCAGCGCGGTCGTGTCATGGGCCGGGCCTTGGACTTTTGGTATCGTGGGCTGGCGCGGTCGCGTGGTGTTGAGACGTGGTCGCGCGGCTTCAGGCGCGGTTGCGTCACTAGCATGAGCAGCTCCAGCTTGTACCCTTTTGACGGTCTTTCCTTTGGAAGCCCATAATCCTCGTATTTAGTATCTCGGATTCGCTTGGTCTGGATCATGGTAATATGCACTCTAGACATGTCAAATCCCTTGATAAAGATGCTAACAACCACGTATTATGATGTATTATACGCTGCCTATCAAACACTCCCACACTTGAACCTTGATCGTCCTTGAGTAAGTTGCTGCTAACTCCACACGAACTCAGTGGGTATGGATGAATTGATGGTAATGGTCGTGGGTTCCACACTCTAAATCTGGGTACCTACAATCATAAAGTAATGGGCGTAGATCCCGAGTCTAGAATAAAAACTTCAAAACGATACAAACTAACTAACTAGACTCTATCTATCTAACAATGGTATCAAGTATCCCCCAAAATTCAAACTATGCTCATCTTTATGCAAAATGAAATCACCTAAATATCCAAACTATAATAAAAAGGTCTCTATTCAAGTGACATATAAATGTGAATAACGAATGATCAAATAGGCGACTAAGGCTTGTCCTAACATGCTTCATACATATGATAATTCTGCATAAGTTCCAATACCTTTGAAAGCAAACAACAACCACAACTCTACTTAAGTTACATCACATGCAATTTTTGTTGCTCCTTTTCATCCTAATTACACATTTTGCACTTTATCTTTACGTTTGAGTACCAAGCCCGTCCATCTTATGATCCGGGCCAATTTTCTTTTTAGGTAGAACCTGTCCGTTTTACGGTTGACGGGCGGATGAGGCTGTTGTTAGGCCTTCAGGTCAAAATAAATCCCTTCAAACTCCTCTAAAAGAGTAGAGTGGCAAGTAGGTACAAACGGGGTAGTTCCAATTATTTTGAGTTCGTTGATGGATCAGAGCAGGGAAAGAGTTAGAACATAGAGGCGTTCCCTCATCATTGATGCTGATATCCGAATATGGCTATTCATTCCACTATGGAGTGGTCTTCTATTATGCACCTGGTGAGAGTACTTCAAGAATGAGAGAGCTAAACAAACAATCACACCTAAATGAAATTGTAATGATTTAAAGATCACTGCATAACCCTATCAACATTTTCACAGAGGTGTCTCCTTGTAGACTTCATTTTAAGGACTTGCATGCGATGACTCGTCAAATGAACAAATGTACAAATATTGGAATTATGTGTGTCAACTGTTTTAATGTGTTAGTGGTCGAATGTATGTGCTTTATAAGTTTTTTTTGTTGAAAGAGAGGTGGTACTCTCTGTTAGTTAATTAGAAACAAAGAAACAGTGAGCTACAATAAAACAAAACTGGGTGTAGCTCGTCCCCTAGAATCCTCAAGCAACAATCTATCCACCTTGAAGGGTGGCGAGTCCAAAAAAGTAACACCTAAACAAAACTCCCGGGCTAGGGAAGCCAGCGAGTCAGCGACTGCATTGACTTCTCTAACCACATGTCGGAACTGGCAATGCCAGTTCCTACAAATAAAGCCTTGTGCCAACGACGCAAGGCTCGAGAGGGGGTTACAACGATCCACGAGCTTCCCTAGAAGAAGATTGACCAAGGTTGAATCTATTTCCAACAAAAACCCTCTCGTACCCTTTTGACCAGGTTAACCTAAGGCCGGAAATGACACCCATAGCTCTGCAGCAAGAACGGAGCAGGAGCCTATGTTGTGAACAAAACCGCCAAGCCAATCCCCATTTGCATCTCGGATGACACCCTCAGAGAAAGCACGATTGTCTCTAACCTAGCCGTTCGTGTTGATCTTCACCCAGCCACTCCTCGGTTTGCCCCACGAGATGAGCACCTCTTCCCGTCTCCTAGTAGTAGTCTGCATGCTGGTGCTAACGTCCCACTGTAATCCTTACTCCTCCTGGATATCTCCCTCGCTTTGTCACCTTTGAAGTCTTCCCCGCGAAAAACCCTTCCGTTCCTCCATTTCCAAATTTTCCAAATGGCCGTAGCAAAGGTGCCCGCCCATCCTTTTTGCTCCTCGGTAACCTGCAAAAGGTTAGTTCTAATCCATTGTGCAAAATTAAAATGGAAGAAATCGTACCGATCCACGGGAGGGTTAGAGCAACTCTGCGAGCAATCCCGAAAGATATGAAGAAGGGTTTCCGACTCCAACGGGCAAAGCACGCATTTATCACAACTAGAAATGTGACGTCGGAACCTCTCAATGTTTGTAAGGACAACGCCTCTAAAGCACAACCACGCGAAATATCTAGCCCTCTCGATACACCGCAGCTTCTAGAACCCCTTAAAAAAGGCCTGGTCGTAATTCACGTCAATGTCAGGAGAAGAAAGCATTTGATAGGCCCCCGCCACACTGAAGTTACCATTACCCGAGAACATCCAGGAAATGCGGTCTCTGTCTGCCGGAGCTGGGCTGACGAATTGGTTGCGCATCTGCATGCATGTATCCAGCGGTAGTAAGTCAGCAAATGCAACTCACTCCCAATCACCATTTGGGCTCCAGAAGTCCGCAACACGCAGGCCCAACCGAGAATGAGGAATGGGCCTAGAAATCAGAGAACTCAGCTTCTCCTTTCCCAACCAAATATCCTCCCAAAAATCAATATCCTGCCCATTACCAAGAATCCACTTACTAGTTACTACCCGGTTTAACCACCAAATCCAAACCTCGACGAATGGAGCCCCAAATATGTCAGTGCACACTTCTACCATTACCATGACGTCTAATATATTTAGCACGCAAAACTTCCATCCAAGGTTTACCCGGGTTATGCACAGAGCGCCAAACATGCTTGCCATTTAGAGCGCGGTTGAACTCTTTCATCTTTCTAATACCAAGCCCCCACAATCACGGGGTTTAGATATATCATCGCCACTCACCAAATGAATCTTTCTAGCCCCATCCCAACTAACCTAAATAAAGGAGCGGGTTTCTTGGTCAATTTTATCACACACTCTAGAAGGCAGAGTAAGGGTGGCCATGGAGTACACGGGGATGGAGGAAAGGACCGAACGAGCCAACATAACTCGACCGGAAAAACTAAGGTGTTTCCCCCTCCACCCGCTAAGGCGACTATTGATTCTTTCGAGAAGAGGCTCAAAGGTCGAACACATAACTTGCTTATGGAGAAGAGGAATACCAAGGTACACACTCAAATCCTTTGTATCCGCGATCCCGCATTCCCTACCAAGCAATGCTCCAAAATCCTCATCCATATTAGGGGAAATGAAAAGACGGGATTTGCTTTTATTGACCCGTTGCCCCGAAGAACTACAAAATCTATCAAGGCATTCTTGCATAACCTGGACTTGAGCAATAGAGGCTTCACCAAGAAGGAGAATGTCATCCGTAAATAAAATGTGAGAAATCGGGGGACTACCTCTAGAAGCATGCATCGGTCTACAACTACCGCCCTCGACAGGGTCTCCCCATTCCAAAGGACATTCAAAGATGGGGAAGAAATACATTCATTAATCCATTTCATCCAACGAGTCGAAAAACTCGCATCGATCAAGGAGTCAACCACGAAATCCCACCGAAGCCTATCATACGCCTTCTCAAGATCCACCTTGAGCACAATCCAACCCTTCTTGCCTTTCTTATTCCTCATAGAGTGGATACATTCTTGAGCAAGCACAATATTGTCGGTAATCAATCTACCCGGTAAGAAGCTACCTTGAGTCAGGCCAATCAAATTAGGCAATAAAATTTGCAACCGGTTAGTAAGCATTTTGGTAATAATCTTGTATAGAACATTGTAAAGACTAATAGGGAGAAAGAGAGAGATCCTATCAGGGTTACTCGTCTTTGAAATGAGGGAAATGAGAGTATCGTTGAGAGAAGCCGGGGAGCGAGGAGCTGCTGAGGAAAGTGCGGACGGACGTTATCACCGAGCTACCCACCGTTGCCCAACACCGATGATAGAAAATGGGTTGGAAACCATCGGTCCCGAAGCCTTTAACCCCCCCCCATCTTCTTGACCGCTAAGAAGATCTCATCATCACTAAAATCTTTATCAAGCTTGTCCCAAGCGGAACTGCTCAGCACCGGAAAACAGTCATACGGAGTAGAAATAGGAAATAGCTTGCAGGGACGGATCGAATAGAGCTTACGGAGAAAGCTTACAAAAGGGCTTCAAGATCCTCCGGATCTGAGATCCAATGCCCCGCGTCATCTTTGAGAGTGCTCACCCTGTTCCTACAACGCCGGATAAGAGTGGAACGATGGAAAAAGGATGTGTTACGGTCTCCACCCCGAAGCCAATCCTCCCTTGACTTTTGCTTCCACATGATTTCCTCTTGAAGATGAATCAAAGCCAACTCTTTTTGAAGCTTATCCTCATTCAAAAGGCTGGTATTGGATTCACCAAGAGCAATAACATCTTGAACCCGAGAAATATCCTCCATGACAACATGTTCCCTAGCACCAAGATTCCCAAATGTCTTACGATTCCAACCAAGAACCGCAAAACGCAAGTCCCTCAATGGAAACTTTGCGGGATTGTCTCTAGACCATGCCCTATCGAGGAAAGGGAGAAAGTCGGGATGGGTGAGCCACGCCGCCTCAAGACGAAAAGGACGCCGGGAAGGCCTTAGCCGCATGGCCGGTGTAAGTTGAAGGAGTGGTGCATGATCGGAACCCAACTTAGGGAGATGACGGACACTTGCCTTGGGCTAATGAAGGAACGCATCTAAATTGATAGAACCCGGTCGAGTCGTTTCTCAACAAAATGGCTAACGGTGCCACTTCTAGACCAAGTGAAGGCGTTGCCAGAAAAGCCCAGGTCAATGAGACCATGATTATTAACCAAACTTTGGAAAGAACCGGAATCCACATGGAGCTCGCCCAAACCACCTCTACGCTCCTCCACCCTAAGAATACAATTAAAGTTACCACCTGAGAAGCACGGACCCGAGGAGAGGCTGATCTCCCTATCCATGGAATGCCAGAAACTCCTACGTCCATTGGGATTAGCCGGTATGTATGCAAAAATAAATTGCATCCCCACACCATCCTTCATAATTAAGGCCCGCACAATACGTCTTTCATGACTTAAAATCTGAACTGAAACCGAATTGGGGTTCCAAAGAATAAAAGGCCCCCCGATCTTCCTAACGAGTCCACAATAAAAGAATCATCCAAACAAATCTTATTGCACACGTTCGCCGCCCGAGCACCCGAAATATGAGTTTCAAATAGCTATCATATCAAGCTTAAATTTCCGAATAAATAATTCACGTTTTTTGAAAAACCGACCATAACCCCGCGACAATTCCACAAAATAGATTTAACCATTTGGATACTAATGGGAGAAAAATCCATAACCTTAGACTTTCTTTGCAGCCCCAGGCGCAATCGCTGAGGACCCGCCCTTTGCCATTTTGTTCCGCCTAGCAGTTTTCCTCATCTGATTCTTGCTCAATGGAGTTTGCCCTTTTAGCCTAGGACCAGAGATAACGCCAAGCCCAACATCAACTTCCTGGATTAAATCAAGCTGAATTACTTCACTGTAGTTTGGGTCAGCTCTCATAGATCTAGTGATTGGGCCAACAACTTCAACACTAACCCCATCCAAACACGGCCCGTTAGCACTTGGGAGGGGATCCATAACAAGCGGATCCTCATTGCAACCCAAACTCGAAGCAGAAGTTATTGGGCTTCCTATCCCAGATTGTGTAAAAGCATCCAACCATTCTACTACAAAACTGTCTTCCCCACTCAGCGCCAAACACGTGTCCCTATTATCCGCACCAATCAAAAGTCCACTTTCCACCTCCACTATGTTTTGAACCTCGTTTTCCCCTTTTCCTGCACAATCCTCCACTTCCATAATAGGGTCCACCTGCGGCGTCGAGCTAGCTCCATTTTCTGACCGATCACCCTGGTTCCTCGAGACCACCACTGAGCCCCCCTCATCCCCGTCGGCCCCCTCATTCATATTGCCGAGAGCTTTGAAACGGACCCCAACGATCAAAATGTCAAGCTTTGCCATCGACGATCTAACTCTGGCACCGTCATGCTGCATCACCGAGGTCAAAGTCATTTTTGGAACCCATTTCCTAGAGCACTGTCTCACCCACCCCTCATCCTGGTTGGAATTTTGACAAGTTGCCCCTTCGAAAGCAGATTTCGGCCCCTCCTTCGCAATGCGAAGGAGTGCAGACAAACTTTTTTCCTAATATGATTTGTCATGTTTCGTTTCGTATAACTCACAATACACATTATTCTCTGCTCACATCACATACACAATGTCTTGCATTTCACCATATATATGTCTTATGAACATTTTAAACGCATCTCATTTTTTGGGCTTTCAATTCATTCAAACATAGAAATTTGAGAAAAGTTTGGTCAAAAATTAAAATCTAGAGTACTAAATTAGTGAGTACACTAAACAACAGATACATTAAGGTAGAACTTTTGTAATTATAGGCATCTGAAATTAACAGGTACTCAGAACTGTTGTTGCAGAGAAGTGAATGCATTGTTGATTAAGACTGTCCGCAACGCTTGATTTTAGGGCACCGACGTCACCAGTGGCCGTGGCGTGGACTCCCCAGCGGGAGGTCGATGCCGGGGGAGCAGCTCCGGCGAGGAGGACTGCGTCCTTCGACGCCCAAAGGCGTTGCCAAATAAAGCTGCGTTTTGCAGCTGATTTTAATTTTTTTATTTTTTACTTTGAATGCCGGTAGAAGTGTATAATGGGACTGCCACGTGGAAACACCTCATTGGCCGAAAAATACAAATTATTTGATTTTGTTTTTAAAACGGTTATATACTAAAATGGTTATATTTCAAAATGTACAAATAATAAAAATAAAATAAAAAGACCAACGACTCTATTTTTCCGAGATCTATAAATAAAGACCAATATTGGTTATGTTTGGAACATTCTATCCCATTCTCTCATTTCTCTCTTCCTTTAAGACTATTTTAATATTATAATTTCATTTAATGAAATATATTATAATGAAATTAACAATATAACACTATATTAAATATTAAAATTAATAAATTAACCAATATATTATTTTAATGTTAAAAAACTAAAAAAATATATATGTGTGGCACGATGCCTAGGCATCGTGCCACCCACTGGGTGACACGGAGACGATGCCTAGGCATCGTCCTAAAAAGGACTTCCATGTCTAAGAATGGCAAGGCACCAATGTGGGTAGTCTAAACATGGTATGGGTGTAGATTGTAGAGATCAAAACACCGGTCAAATCAACTTATTGTCAGACTTTGAACAGATACAACATGTTGTTGGATGATTTGGGTTGTAGACTCCAATACATAGATCACCAGCCAGATCTAGTTTTAGAATAGACATGCATCCATCATGCGTGTAGTCGTGAAATGGGAGGTAGACTCCAGTATGTAGTACACTGGTCAGATCAACTTATTGTCAGAGTCTACAAGCATCAAGCAAGCGTGTTTAGGTTCTATGGTCTGGAGACTCTAGTCTGTACACTAGTCTACTGCAGGAATATCATAAATATATTGGACGCCATTATAAAGCGTGTAAAATATTGTTAGTAAATAAAAATCATTGTGCATTGATAAACACGTCTATGAAGCGTCTATGATACAAAAATTAGATGTTGGTTTGGTGAGATATGTGCTATATTAATGCGCATTTGGATACATTAATGGAACTTGAAGTGTGCAATATTAAATGAATTAGAGGATTTTAGAAGACTTTGAGGGGTCAAGGAAAGATCAAGACTGATGTCAGGAGTTGAAGTGAATAGTTAGATGAAGTTTGTATGAGGAAGCGTCCTCCTTGGTGACTTCGGTGCCCAACGCCGTGTGTAGGAAGAAGGTGCGCGACAAAGAGTCTTCAACGCCCGTTCATGCCTCTTCGGTGACGCCGGTACGAGTTAGTTATTTGGTTGGGTATGCATTTTTTGTAATTATTTTTTTTGTTTTCTTGGGTTATTTTGAATTGATATTTGTGAGATTTTGTTAGGAGATATGTTAGGTATAAAAAGGGTGAAAATAATCTTAAGCTCTCTCTTCCCCTCTTTTTGGTTCATTCTTTTCTGCATCCCTAGTTTCTACGATGTGTTGGAGATAAACATGAACTAAGAGCTCTTACACTTAGTTGAATTTTGAAGTTCTTGGTTGATATATAGTTGTGAGTACTTCTTCTCTCTGTCTATTACAATTTTGTGTTATCTATTCTCTTGGATTGATTGATTAGGGTTCATTTGCATATTTTCTAGTTAGGCCAACCAGAGTTTGTTTGATTGAATCTCTTTGCTAAGATAGACTGTACCTTTTGCTACTTTCTATGACTTTGAAGCAAGTATGACTTATTAGCATCTGTTTGTGCTAATCTGATGTGTAGATAATTGATATATAGGGCTAGTCGCTCATGCCTATATCCTAATATTTCTTGTTTAATGCTTCATGTAGTTTGAATCATTGGATCTCGTCGTGGTTAACTATTTGGAAAGAGCTATTATGCTCTTTTTGAGGTTTTAGTTAGTTTCGTATAGAAGTAAGAACACTTTGCAAGTCTGATATCGAATTGAACTACAATGACCAACTTGTCAACTAGGAATGGATAATATCCAATTAGGTGTGTCTCTCTACATATTAATTCTCCTCTTTGTCTTGGTCGTTCTTTGTTTGTGACTACAAACCCCCCATTGAGTTTTCTCTCTACAATTGATTCAGAAGTTAATCATAAGTACTATACCCCTTTGTGGTTCGACCAATGCTTCCATTGAACTACCTTTGGGTTAGTTTGAATAATCGGATATTGAAATCCTAAGATCTTTTATTTTACATAACTGAGTGTCTGTTGACCTATAAATATCCGACAAACATACCCTTATCCTTCGTTAACAACCCACTTAGATCATTCTACCAAATAACAAGCCACTTAGATCTTGAAGATGACGGACAAAAGCACTCAACAATGTTTCTTACACATTGTCGTTGCTCCATACCTCCTTTTTCACAACTAGGAATCAGAATTTGATTTGGACTGCAAAGATTTTTTAGGAACCCGCCTCTGATTAGGAAGCTGACACTGAATAAGAGTCACATAGATTTTGAGTTGGAGTTGGACTGGGAACCAGAATCCCATACAGGTTCAGATGCAGAATCCGACTCTGACTCTCGGTCTTGGAGTGGGAACCTTACCTTGGACTCCGGACGTGAGTTTGACCAGGAATCAGATTCCCACTTTCATAGGATTTGGAATGCTTTTCGGACTCAGCATTGCATGCATCCTAAAATCTTAGTTGTGTTTGGTTAACTGTGTGTATTTTAATTCTGGTTTGATTCTTCTCTATAAAACACAAGTAATTGTAAAGTTTTTGTTATCAATGATGATTATGTATCTCATATTGTTTTTACAAAATGAAGTAAATAGTTTAGCTAGAAACAACTTAACTTTTTATTAATGAATTTTAACTTGAAGAAATAACCGACTTCATATGGAAATAAGGGACGAGCATAAGATTGTTGCAAACAAAATTATGCTTGCCCCTAAATGCGGCTGTATCATCACATAGATACAACAAAAACAGACCAGGTAAAATAGGCATGTACACATTAAAACGCGTAATAAAAGCGTGTAAGATAAAGCAAACTACTTGCTGCAAACCTGCCTTTTTACTCAATGGGAAACACTATATGTGTCTATTATGTAAGTTTCCACTGCATCATCACATGTCGCCATGGTAAAGTCTCATAAATAAAATCGGGTAACTAAATTAACAAAGCGTAAGGATTTCAAAACGATATCACAAAGCATGCAAATTTCAACATAAAGCAACGTCTTGGTCCCTGCGAACCTAAAAGACAATGAAAAAATGGAACGCCATCACAAATCGTTTTAGCGTGTCAAAATTATTTCACATTAATACTCAGCTATTCAAAATAGTGAACATGTCAGGCGATGTAATCTTTATCAAGAGAATAGTTGCTCAAGACCTCCAACTTCAGAAGACTGTAATTAAACCCTCTTTCCACCCGTAACTAGATCTTCCCCATAAAGTACATGATACATTTTTATTATTTGAAAGAGCCCCCCCCCCCCCCTAAGTACATGATACATGAATAGGTGACGAGCGTCGTTTTGCCTTGTCAAAATAATAAATCCCTAACTAACTACTCTAACTAGCAGAGTGGCAAGAAAGGGTCGATCCCACAGGGATTCAGTTTTTGTGTAATTAATTCAATCAACTTAATTGTAACCAAAAAGGAAAAAATGATTTAATGCAACTAAACTTAACAATTGATATGAAAACAATAATGGGAAAGCACTTCATTCTACAAGTATCCACCTAACAGAATGATTGATTGATCATTGGCCTCTTAATTACTATTCGGGTTCATCCTAATATTTATGTCCTATAGTTGTCCTAATCACTGTTCTTATATAGCTAATAGTCCAACTAGTCCTAATAGCCCTTAGTCAACTACAACCATGAAACTATCAAGATTTAATACTTAAGCAGCAATGAGCTCAGGAATAAATAGGAATATGTAGTACCATCGACTCAAGGTCGATAATTAACACATCATCAATTCTCCCTACAATGACAATCCCAACTAGGTCATGTATTGATTTTCTACCTAACGATAAGACTCTCCAACTCGGACAAGTCAGACCTAGCAATATGAATAGACTTATTCTACCTAATTGATCAGACCAGACAAATAAATCATATTCAATAACCAATTAGAATCAAGAGAGATGAAACAACTAGAATATAATTAAGAACCAATGATATAAGTCTTACAATCAATTCATTTGTTGGTTTCCACAAGTTGAACAAAGCAAGTGGAACTACTCATGCCTCATTGTAAAACTACTTAAAACTCAAAACTAGAAAAGTGCAAGATAGGATGGAGGCAAAACTCTAACCCTATCTATTAACCTAATAATAGAAAACTAATGTTAAAAAGGCGCAACCCGAGCTCCATCAGAAAGTAAGT
>NW_027367799.1:10000-12500 GCF_046119375.1 Phyllobates terribilis
GCGGCAGGGCGCCCGGACGGAACGGGTATAGGCAGGGCGTGCGGCGTCCGGAGAGGATGCGGGATGGCATGGGGCTTCCCTGGGGGGGCCGGGGAACGGAGCCCTCGCAGCACCGGGAACATGTGCGGGAGGAGCGGCTCACTGTGCGGTGCATGGTCCCGAAGCGGCAGGCGTCTGGAAAACACCCCTTGCACGGGGAGGGCGAGGTGACTGGCCTCCGGAGGATGCCACGGCCGCCCCCGTCTCACCAACCGCACCCAAGACGACACACAGGGTCGCTCAGGGAGATGGCGTGCGGGGGTGGGCCTATGCGGCGCCACCGTCTGGCTTAGACCTGCCTCCGCCGCGGGGGGTCCTCGACCCACCGGCGGACAGGCACGAGGATTGGGAGAGGGGGGCTGGCCGTCGGGGTCCGCCGCGGCTCTGGCACTAACCCGGCGACGCTGAGGTCACGTGGGTGGTCGTCGGCCTGGCCGTGTCGGCGTCGCCCTCCAGCGTAGTCCCTCTTCCCGCTCGCGCCCGTAACCTCAAAGGGATGCCCGAGCGGCTTTTCTTCCCAGGGCTGCTCCCCGCCCAGGGCGGGAGCGCAGGGGGATCCCAGGTCGGCCTTTCACCGTACTCCCTACCTCTTGGCCCTCGTTCCTTCTCCCGTTCTCCATCTAACCCCTTGGCTCTGGGGTTTCCGCTCTCCCTCTCTCGCTCTCTCTCCTGCTCCCTGGCCGAGCCGCCTGGGAGGACGAGGGTCGAGGGGGAAGGCAACGGTCGGGCTGGGGCACACCGCACGGTGAGAACCCCCTTCGCCTGCCTCCACACCTCTGTCGTCCTCCCCACTGACGTAGGGGCTCGGGAAAAGACTGGAAATCGCGAAGCTCGGCAGTGGCGCGGAGAGGCCACCCACCGCCGCCGCTGTCGCCACCGCCGCGGAGGCCGCCCTTTCGGACACGAGGGGCAGCGCGAGCCTCCGCTGGCCGGGTACGCATCTGGAAGAAAAGGGCCGCCCTCGGAGAAGATCGCTGTGCTTCCCCGCACAGGGAGCGATTCGGACGACGGGCCCCCACGCCTGGCTGGGTGGGCGCCCCGCCGTTCGCCCGTACGGGTCGTCGGACCACTGCCTTCGCTCGGTTCGGGTCAAACTCCCCACGGCTCGGCCACCTCCGCAGACGGGAGGCGAGGCCGGCATGCGCGCCCAAAGATAGGTGTCGGAAGCCCGGGGGTAGAGGAGGAAGGGGACCGCTCACCTTAAGCCAGCGCGGGCTCCAAAGCCCGGGCCGAGCGAGCGGCGCCACCTCCCCACCCGGGAGCGCTGCGCCAGATCGATCGGAGGAAGAGCAGGGGTGCATGTAGGGACTTGCCCAAGTACGGAGGCTGCAAACCCCTGTCGTCGGGAGATACGTGCCCACGAGTCCTGGAAGCGCGACTCGGGTACAGGCGCCCTTGCGGGGGGGTACTGGATGTGGAACAGCACTGGGGTCGAAGCCACAAAAGCATCCGCCCTCATGGAGCCTCTCCTCGGCCTAAAAATCCAGATTTTAGCCTTGACGGCGCCCCCATGTGGAGAACCAGGGCCCGCGGGGGGGTCTGGCCAGGCTCACTTCAACCCAGGAACACCTCTCTGACTTGGGATAGGCGACCGGCAAAAGTCCCCCCACGCAGCTGCGGAAGCCTGGGTTCAGCCAAGGTGCAGACCTCCAGCCAAACAGGGACTCATAGCCAAAACGCATACCCAGGCCTACGGAGGTGAAAACCAGCTTAAATGAGTCGAAATGTGTCGGGGCTGAGAGGTACCTCTCTCTCATATATTCTGCCGGTGGTGTGCAAAACTGGGTCTTTGCATGGAGTGTCACCCTATACCCACTTTAGGGACGCATGCAAAAAAGTGCCCGATCGCCTGGAACTGTCAGGCGGATTCGGCTCCCTGGAATTTCCTCATTCTGGTTCTTTTTCACTTTTTGTCTCTTTTGCGACATCTAGTGGGCAGGCTGCATTACTGCAACCGGGGACACCTCAAAACGCTTGGAACTGGGGAGCGGGCTCAATTTACAAACGTTTTGCGGGTCCTGGAAGTCAAAATTGTGACTTCTGAAAACGACTAAGTATCAAGGACTCATCGCGCGAATCGCTCTGGAACTGAAATCGGATGCGCGCACTGACATGCTCCCCTCTCTGGAAGTCTGACACAAGTTGAAAAATTTTCTAAGTCCCCAAAAATTTTTTTTTTCAACTTTTTTTCAATTTTCCCCCTGTGGGATATATATTTTACCCACACTTTTGGAGCCCTCCTGGGATGCCCTCTAACATACTAGAACCTCATTTTGTGGAAGTTTTCACAAAATTGTGAAATTTTCAAAAAGTCAGAAATTTTGCCAAAAACGACTAAGTATCAAGGACTCATCGCGCGAATCGCTCTGGAACTGAAATCGGATGCGCGCACTGACACGCTCCCCTGTCTGGAAGTCTGACAAAAGTTGAAAAATTTTCTAAGTCCCCAAAAATTTTTTTT
>NW_027367799.1:25000-27500 GCF_046119375.1 Phyllobates terribilis
ATGCGCGCACTGACATGCTCCCCTCTCTGGAAGTCTGACACAAGTTGAAAAATTTTCTAAGTCCCCAAAAATTTTTTTTTTCAACTTTTTTTCAATTTTCCCCCTGTGGGATATATATTTTACCCACACTTTTGGAGCCCTCCTGGGATGCCCTCTAACATACTAGAACCTCATTTTGTGGAAGTTTTCACAAAATTGTGAAATTTTCAAAAAGTCAGAAATTTTGCCAAAAACGACTAAGTATCAAGGACTCATCGCGCGAATCGCTCTGGAACTGAAATCGGATGCGCGCACTGACACGCTCCCCTGTCTGGAAGTCTGACAAAAGTTGAAAAATTTTCTAAGTCCCCAAAAATTTTTTTTTTCAACTTTTTTTCAATTTTCCCCCTGTGGGATATATATTTTACCCACACTTTTGGAGCCCTCCTGGGATGCCCTCTAACATACTAGAACCTCATTTTGTGGAAGTTTTCACAAAATTGTGAAATTTTCCAAAAAGTCAGAAATTTTGCAAAAACGACTAAGTATCAAGGACTCATCGCGCGAATCGCTCTGGAACTGAAATCGGATGCGCGCACTGACATGCTCCCCTCTCTGGAAGTCTGACACATGTGTGAAAATTTTCTAAGTCCCCAAAAATTTTTTTTTTCAACTTTTTTTCAATTTTCCCCCTGTGGGATATATATTTTACCCACACTTTTGGAGCCCTCCTGGGATGCCCTCTAACATACTAGAACCTCATTTTGTGGAAGTTTTCACAAAATTGTGAAATTTTCAAAAAGTCAGAAATTTTGCCAAAAACGACTAAGTATCAAGGACTCATCGCGCGAATCGCTCTGGAACTGAAATCGGATGCGCGCACTGACACGCTCCCCTGTCTGGAAGTCTGACAAAAGTTGAAAAATTTTCTAAGTCCCCAAAAATTTTTTTTTTCAACTTTTTTTCAATTTTCCCCCTGTGGGATATATATTTTACCCACACTTTTGGAGCCCTCCTGGGATGCCCTCTAACATACTAGAACCTCATTTTGTGGAAGTTTTCACAAAATTGTGAAATTTTCAAAAAGTCAGAAATTTTGCCAAAAACGACTAAGTATCAAGGACTCATCGCGCGAATCGCTCTGGAACTGAAATCGGATGCGCGCACTGACACGCTCCCCTGTCTGGAAGTCTGACAAAAGTTGAAAAATTTTCTAAGTCCCCAAAAATTTTTTTTTTCAACTTTTTTTCAATTTTCCCCCTGTGGGATATATATTTTAGCCACACTTTTGGAGCCCTCCTGGGATGCCCTCTAACATACTAGAACCTCATTTTGTGGAAGTTTTCACAAAATTGTGAAATTTTCCAAAAAGTCAGAAATTTTGCAAAAACGACTAAGTATCAAGGACTCATCGCGCGAATCGCTCTGGAACTGAAATCGGATGCGCGCACTGACACGCTCCCCTGTCTGGAAGTCTGACAAAAGTTGAAAAATTTTCTAAGTCCCCAAAAATTTTTTTTTTCAACTTTTTTTCAATTTTCCCCCTGTGGGATATATATTTTACCCACACTTTTGGAGCCCTCCTGGGATGCCCTCTAACATACTAGAACCTCATTTTGTGGAAGTTTTCACAAAATTGTGAAATTTTCAAAAAGTCAGAAATTTTGCCAAAAACGACTAAGTATCAAGGACTCATCGCGCGAATCGCTCTGGAACTGAAATCGGATGCGCGCACTGACACGCTCCCCTGTCTGGAAGTCTGACAAAAGTTGAAAAATTTTCTAAGTCCCCAAAAATTTTTTTTTTCAACTTTTTTTCAATTTTCCCCCTGTGGGATATATATTTTACCCACACTTTTGGAGCCCTCCTGGGATGCCCTCTAACATACTAGAACCTCATTTTGTGGAAGTTTTCACAAAATTGTGAAATTTTCAAAAAGTCAGAAATTTTGCCAAAAACGACTAAGTATCAAGGACTCATCGCGCGAATCGCTCTGGAACTGAAATCGGATGCGCGCACTGACACGCTCCCCTGTCTGGAAGTCTGACAAAAGTTGAAAAATTTTCTAAGTCCCCAAAAATTTTTTTTTTCAACTTTTTTTCAATTTTCCCCCTGTGGGATATATATTTTACCCACACTTTTGGAGCCCTCCTGGGATGCCCTCTAACATACTAGAACCTCATTTTGTGGAAGTTTTCACAAAATTGTGAAATTTTCCAAAAAGTCAGAAATTTTGCAAAAACGACTAAGTATCAAGGACTCATCGCGCGAATCGCTCTGGAACTGAAATCGGATGCGCGCACTGACACGCTCCCCTGTCTGGAAGTCTGACAAAAGTTGAAAAATTTTCTAAGTCCCCAAAAATTTTTTTTTTCAACTTTTTTTCAATTTTCCCCCTGTGGGATATATATTTTACCCACACTTTTGGAGCCCTCCTGGGATGCCCTCTAACATACTAGAACCTCATTTTGTGGAAGTTTTCACAAAATTGTGAAATTTTCCAAAAAGTCAGAAATTTTGC
>NW_027367799.1:37500-40000 GCF_046119375.1 Phyllobates terribilis
CTGAGAGGTACCTCTCTCTCATATATTCTGCCGGTGGTGTGCAAAACTGGGTCTTTGCATGGAGTGTCACCCTATACCCACTTTAGGGACGCATGCAAAAAAGTGCCCGATCGCCTGGAACTGTCAGGCGGATTCGGCTCCCTGGAATTTCCTCATTCTGGTTCTTTTTCACTTTTTGTCTCTTTTGCGACATCTAGTGGGCAGGCTGCATTACTGCAACCGGGGACACCTCAAAACGCTTGGAACTGGGGAGCGGGCTCAATTTACAAACGTTTTGCGGGTCCTGGAAGTCAAAATTGTGACTTCTGAAAACGACTAAGTATCAAGGACTCATCGCGCGAATCGCTCTGGAACTGAAATCGGATGCGCGCACTGACATGCTCCCCTCTCTGGAAGTCTGACACAAGTTGAAAAATTTTCTAAGTCCCCAAAAATTTTTTTTTTCAACTTTTTTTCAATTTTCCCCCTGTGGGATATATATTTTACCCACACTTTTGGAGCCCTCCTGGGATGCCCTCTAACATACTAGAACCTCATTTTGTGGAAGTTTTCACAAAATTGTGAAATTTTCAAAAAGTCAGAAATTTTGCCAAAAACGACTAAGTATCAAGGACTCATCGCGCGAATCGCTCTGGAACTGAAATCGGATGCGCGCACTGACACGCTCCCCTGTCTGGAAGTCTGACAAAAGTTGAAAAATTTTCTAAGTCCCCAAAAATTTTTTTTTTCAACTTTTTTTCAATTTTCCCCCTGTGGGATATATATTTTACCCACACTTTTGGAGCCCTCCTGGGATGCCCTCTAACATACTAGAACCTCATTTTGTGGAAGTTTTCACAAAATTGTGAAATTTTCAAAAAAGTCAGAAATTTTGCAAAAACGACTAAGTATCAAGGACTCATCGCGCGAATCGCTCTGGAACTGAAATCGGATGCGCGCACTGACATGCTCCCCTCTCTGGAAGTCTGACACATGTGTGAAAATTTTCTAAGTCCCCAAAAATTTTTTTTTTCAACTTTTTTTCAATTTTCCCCCTGTGGGATATATATTTTACCCACACTTTTGGAGCCCTCCTGGGATGCCCTCTAACATACTAGAACCTCATTTTGTGGAAGTTTTCACAAAATTGTGAAATTTTCAAAAAGTCAGAAATTTTGCCAAAAACGACTAAGTATCAAGGACTCATCGCGCGAATCGCTCTGGAACTGAAATCGGATGCGCGCACTGACACGCTCCCCTGTCTGGAAGTCTGACACATGTGTGAAAATTTTCTAAGTCCCCAAAAATTTTTTTTTTCAACTTTTTTTCAATTTTCCCCCTGTGGGATATATATTTTACCCACACTTTTGGAGCCCTCCTGGGATGCCCTCTAACATACTAGAACCTCATTTTGTGGAAGTTTTCACAAAATTGTGAAATTTTCAAAAAGTCAGAAATTTTGCCAAAAACGACTAAGTATCAAGGACTCATCGCGCGAATCGCTCTGGAACTGAAATCGGATGCGCGCACTGACACGCTCCCCTGTCTGGAAGTCTGACAAAAGTTGAAAAATTTTCTAAGTCCCCAAAAATTTTTTTTTTCAACTTTTTTTCAATTTTCCCCCTGTGGGATATATATTTTACCCACACTTTTGGAGCCCTCCTGGGATGCCCTCTAACATACTAGAACCTCATTTTGTGGAAGTTTTCACAAAATTGTGAAATTTTCCAAAAAGTCAGAGATTTTGCAAAAACGACTAAGTATCAAGGACTCATCGCGCGAATCGCTCTGGAACTGAAATCGGATGCGCGCACTGACACGCTCCCCTGTCTGGAAGTCTGACAAAAGTTGAAAAATTTTCTAAGTCCCCAAAAATTTTTTTTTTCAACTTTTTTTCAATTTTCCCCCTGTGGGATATATATTTTACCCACACTTTTGGAGCCCTCCTGGGATGCCCTCTAACATACTAGAACCTCATTTTGTGGAAGTTTTCACAAAATTGTGAAATTTTCCAAAAAGTCAGAAATTTTGCAAAAACGACTAAGTATCAAGGACTCATCGCGCGAATCGCTCTGGAACTGAAATCGGATGCGCGCACTGACACGCTCCCCTGTCTGGAAGTCTGACAAAAGTTGAAAAATTTTCTAAGTCCCCAAAAATTTTTTTTTTCAACTTTTTTTCAATTTTCCCCCTGTGGGATATATATTTTACCCACACTTTTGGAGCCCTCCTGGGATGCCCTCTAACATACTAGAACCTCATTTTGTGGAAGTTTTCACAAAATTGTGAAATTTTCCAAAAAGTCAGAAATTTTGCAAAAACGACTAAGTATCAAGGACTCATCGCGCGAATCGCTCTGGAACTGAAATCGGATGCGCGCACTGACACGCTCCCCTGTCTGGAAGTCTGACAAAAGTTGAAAAATTTTCTAAGTCCCCAAAAATTTTTTTTTTCAACTTTTTTTCAATTTTCCCCCTGTGGGATATATATTTTACCCACACTTTTGGAGCCCTCCTGGGAT
>NW_027367799.1:50000-54858 GCF_046119375.1 Phyllobates terribilis
GGGCTGCTCCCCGCCCAGGGCGGGAGCGCAGGGGGATCCCAGGTCGGCCTTTCACCGTACTCCCTACCTCTTGGCCCTCGTTCCTTCTCCCGTTCTCCATCTAACCCCTTGGCTCTGGGGTTTCCGCTCTCCCTCTCTCGCTCTCTCTCCTGCTCCCTGGCCGAGCCGCCTGGGAGGACGAGGGTCGAGGGGGAAGGCAACGGTCGGGCTGGGGCACACCGCACGGTGAGAACCCCCTTCGCCTGCCTCCACACCTCTGTCGTCCTCCCCACTGACGTAGGGGCTCGGGAAAAGACTGGAAATCGCGAAGCTCGGCAGTGGCGCGGAGAGGCCACCCACCGCCGCCGCTGTCGCCACCGCCGCGGAGGCCGCCCTTTCGGACACGAGGGGCAGCGCGAGCCTCCGCTGGCCGGGTACGCATCTGGAAGAAAAGGGCCGCCCTCGGAGAAGATCGCTGTGCTTCCCCGCACAGGGAGCGATTCGGACGACGGGCCCCCACGCCTGGCTGGGTGGGCGCCCCGCCGTTCGCCCGTACGGGTCGTCGGACCACTGCCTTCGCTCGGTTCGGGTCAAACTCCCCACGGCTCGGCCACCTCCGCAGACGGGAGGCGAGGCCGGCATGCGCGCCCAAAGATAGGTGTCGGAAGCCCGGGGGTAGAGGAGGAAGGGGACCGCTCACCTTAAGCCAGCGCGGGCTCCAAAGCCCGGGCCGAGCGAGCGGCGCCACCTCCCCACCCGGGAGCGCTGCGCCAGATCGATCGGAGGAAGAGCAGGGGTGCATGTAGGGACTTGCCCAAGTACGGAGGCTGCAAACCCCTGTCGTCGGGAGATACGTGCCCACGAGTCCTGGAAGCGCGACTCGGGTACAGGCGCCCTTGCGGGGGGGTACTGGATGTGGAACAGCACTGGGGTCGAAGCCACAAAAGCATCCGCCCTCATGGAGCCTCTCCTCGGCCTAAAAATCCAGATTTTAGCCTTGACGGCGCCCCCATGTGGAGAACCAGGGCCCGCGGGGGGGTCTGGCCAGGCTCACTTCAACCCAGGAACACCTCTCTGACTTGGGATAGGCGACCGGCAAAAGTCCCCCCACGCAGCTGCGGAAGCCTGGGTTCAGCCAAGGTGCAGACCTCCAGCCGAACAGGGACTCATAGCCAAAACGCATACCCAGGCCTACGGAGGTGAAAACCAGCTTAAATGAGTCGAAATGTGTCGGGGCTGAGAGGTACCTCTCTCTCATATATTCTGCCGGTGGTGTGCAAAACTGGGTCTTTGCATGGAGTGTCACCCTATACCCACTTTAGGGACGCATGCAAAAAAGTGCCCGATCGCCTGGAACTGTCAGGCGGATTCGGCTCCCTGGAATTTCCTCATTCTGGTTCTTTTTCACTTTTTGTCTCTTTTGCGACATCTAGTGGGCAGGCTGCATTACTGCAACCGGGGACACCTCAAAACGCTTGGAACTGGGGAGCGGGCTCAATTTACAAACGTTTTGCGGGTCCTGGAAGTCAAAATTGTGACTTCTGAAAACGACTAAGTATCAAGGACTCATCGCGCGAATCGCTCTGGAACTGAAATCGGATGCGCGCACTGACATGCTCCCCTCTCTGGAAGTCTGACACAAGTTGAAAAATTTTCTAAGTCCCCAAAAATTTTTTTTTTCAACTTTTTTTCAATTTTCCCCCTGTGGGATATATATTTTACCCACACTTTTGGAGCCCTCCTGGGATGCCCTCTAACATACTAGAACCTCATTTTGTGGAAGTTTTCACAAAATTGTGAAATTTTCAAAAAGTCAGAAATTTTGCCAAAAACGACTAAGTATCAAGGACTCATCGCGCGAATCGCTCTGGAACTGAAATCGGATGCGCGCACTGACACGCTCCCCTGTCTGGAAGTCTGACAAAAGTTGAAAAATTTTCTAAGTCCCCAAAAATTTTTTTTTTCAACTTTTTTTCAATTTTCCCCCTGTGGGATATATATTTTACCCACACTTTTGGAGCCCTCCTGGGATGCCCTCTAACATACTAGAACCTCATTTTGTGGAAGTTTTCACAAAATTGTGAAATTTTCCAAAAAGTCAGAAATTTTGCAAAAACGACTAAGTATCAAGGACTCATCGCGCGAATCGCTCTGGAACTGAAATCGGATGCGCGCACTGACATGCTCCCCTCTCTGGAAGTCTGACACATGTGTGAAAATTTTCTAAGTCCCCAAAAATTTTTTTTTTCAACTTTTTTTCAATTTTCCCCCTGTGGGATATATATTTTACCCACACTTTTGGAGCCCTCCTGGGATGCCCTCTAACATACTAGAACCTCATTTTGTGGAAGTTTTCACAAAATTGTGAAATTTTCAAAAAGTCAGAAATTTTGCCAAAAACGACTAAGTATCAAGGACTCATCGCGCGAATCGCTCTGGAACTGAAATCGGATGCGCGCACTGACACGCTCCCCTGTCTGGAAGTCTGACAAAAGTTGAAAAATTTTCTAAGTCCCCAAAAATTTTTTTTTTCAACTTTTTTTCAATTTTCCCCCTGTGGGATATATATTTTACCCACACTTTTGGAGCCCTCCTGGGATGCCCTCTAACATACTAGAACCTCATTTTGTGGAAGTTTTCACAAAATTGTGAAATTTTCAAAAAGTCAGAAATTTTGCCAAAAACGACTAAGTATCAAGGACTCATCGCGCGAATCGCTCTGGAACTGAAATCGGATGCGCGCACTGACACGCTCCCCTGTCTGGAAGTCTGACAAAAGTTGAAAAATTTTCTAAGTCCCCAAAAATTTTTTTTTTCAACTTTTTTTCAATTTTCCCCCTGTGGGATATATATTTTACCCACACTTTTGGAGCCCTCCTGGGATGCCCTCTAACATACTAGAACCTCATTTTGTGGAAGTTTTCACAAAATTGTGAAATTTTCCAAAAAGTCAGAAATTTTGCAAAAACGACTAAGTATCAAGGACTCATCGCGCGAATCGCTCTGGAACTGAAATCGGATGCGCGCACTGACACGCTCCCCTGTCTGGAAGTCTGACAAAAGTTGAAAAATTTTCTAAGTCCCCAAAAATTTTTTTTTTCAACTTTTTTTCAATTTTCCCCCTGTGGGATATATATTTTACCCACACTTTTGGAGCCCTCCTGGGATGCCCTCTAACATACTAGAACCTCATTTTGTGGAAGTTTTCACAAAATTGTGAAATTTTCAAAAAGTCAGAAATTTTGCCAAAAACGACTAAGTATCAAGGACTCATCGCGCGAATCGCTCTGGAACTGAAATCGGATGCGCGCACTGACACGCTCCCCTGTCTGGAAGTCTGACAAAAGTTGAAAAATTTTCTAAGTCCCCAAAAATTTTTTTTTTCAACTTTTTTTCAATTTTCCCCCTGTGGGATATATATTTTACCCACACTTTTGGAGCCCTCCTGGGATGCCCTCTAACATACTAGAACCTCATTTTGTGGAAGTTTTCACAAAATTGTGAAATTTTCAAAAAGTCAGAAATTTTGCCAAAAACGACTAAGTATCAAGGACTCATCGCGCGAATCGCTCTGGAACTGAAATCGGATGCGCGCACTGACACGCTCCCCTGTCTGGAAGTCTGACAAAAGTTGAAAAATTTTCTAAGTCCCCAAAAATTTTTTTTTTCAACTTTTTTTCAATTTTCCCCCTGTGGGATATATATTTTACCCACACTTTTGGAGCCCTCCTGGGATGCCCTCTAACATACTAGAACCTCATTTTGTGGAAGTTTTCACAAAATTGTGAAATTTTCCAAAAAGTCAGAAATTTTGCAAAAACGACTAAGTATCAAGGACTCATCGCGCGAATCGCTCTGGAACTGAAATCGGATGCGCGCACTGACACGCTCCCCTGTCTGGAAGTCTGACAAAAGTTGAAAAATTTTCTAAGTCCCCAAAAATTTTTTTTTTCAACTTTTTTTCAATTTTCCCCCTGTGGGATATATATTTTACCCACACTTTTGGAGCCCTCCTGGGATGCCCTCTAACATACTAGAACCTCATTTTGTGGAAGTTTTCACAAAATTGTGAAATTTTCCAAAAAGTCAGAAATTTTGCAAAAACGACTAAGTATCAAGGACTCATCGCGCGAATCGCTCTGGAACTGAAATCGGATGCGCGCACTGACACGCTCCCCTGTCTGGAAGTCTGACAAAAGTTGAAAAATTTTCTAAGTCCCCAAAAATTTTTTTTTTCAACTTTTTTTCAATTTTCCCCCTGTGGGATATATATTTTACCCACACTTTTGGAGCCCTCCTGGGATGCCCTCTAACATACTAGAACCTCATTTTGTGGAAGTTTTCACAAAATTGTGAAATTTTCCAAAAAGTCAGAAATTTTGCAAAAACGACTAAGTATCAAGGACTCATCGCGCGAATCGCTCTGGAACTGAAATCGGATGCGCGCACTGACATGCTCCCCTCTCTGGAAGTCTGACACATGTGTGAAAATTTTCTAAGTCCCCAAAAATTTTTTTTTTCAACTTTTTTTCAATTTTCCCCCTGTGGGATATATATTTTACCCACACTTTTGGAGCCCTCCTGGTGTACCCTCACACATATTTCCCCTCTCTATAGAGGAAGACTGGGGGGCCTCAGCCCAAAATTCTGGAACTGTTTCTGGACACCGCAGCACGATTAAGCCCTCCAACGACTTCCACAAGACGAATATTAAGCCCTCCACCGACTTCCACAAGGCGAATATTAAGCCCTCCACCGACTTGCACGGGGGCGACCATTAAGCCCCCTTCCGAATACATCTAGTCACGGCCGGAGTCTTTTTTGGCGTGGTGGGTTCGCGACTCGGCCGCTCACAATGTGTCCCGCATCGGTCATAGCT
>NW_027367800.1:0-54846 GCF_046119375.1 Phyllobates terribilis
TCTTCTTTATCATGCTAGGATTAGCAGGAAAAAGCAAAAAATTTCAGAATTGCACCTTGCAATGTGGAGATATTACTGTTTGTGCATTTACAATATTCATTGATTTTTGCCATTGAAAAACATGTTTTTCATATACCAGAAATGTTTGAAGCTACTGACTGAATGAAAGGAGCTGGCATCTCACTCTCTTTGAATCTTCTTTATCATGCTAGGATTAGCAGGAAAAAGCTAAAAATTTCAGAATTGCACCGTGCAATGTGGAGATATTACTGTTTGTGCATTTACAATATTCATTGATTTTTGCCATTGAAAAACATGTTTTTCATATACCAGAAATGTTTGAAGCTACTGACTGAATGAAAGGAGCTGGCATCTCACTCTCTTTGAATCTTCTTTATCATGCTAGGATTAGCAGGAAAAAGCAAAAAATTTCAGAATTGCACCGTGCAATGTGGAGATATTACTGTTTGTGCATTTACAATATTCATTGATTTTTGCCATTGAAAAACATGTTTTTCATATACCAGAAATGTTTGAAGCTACTGACTGAATGAAAGGAGCTGGCATCTCACTCTCTTTGAATCTTCTTTATCATGCTAGGATTAGCAGGAAAAAGCAAAAAATTTCAGAATTGCACCGTGCAATGTGGAGATATTACTGTTTGTGCATTTACAATATTCATTGATTTTTGCCATTGAAAAACATGTTTTTCATATACCAGAAATGTTTGAAGCTACTGACTGAATGAAAGGAGCTGGCATCTCACTCTCTTTGAATCTTCTTTATCATGGTAGGATTAACAGGAAAAAGCTAAAAATTTCAGAATTGCACCGTGCAATGTGGAGATATTACTGTTTGTGCATTTACAATATTCATTGATTTTTGCCATTGAAAAACATGTTTTTCATATACCAGAAATGTTTGAAGCTACTGACTGAATGAAAGGAGCTGGCATCTCACTCTCTTTGAATCTTCTTTATCATGCTAGGATTAACAGGAAAAAGCTAAAAATTTCAGAATTGCACCTTGCAATGTGGAGATATTACTGTTTGTGCATTTACAATACTCATTGATTTTTGCCATTGAAAAACATGTTTTTCATATACCAGAAATGTTTGAAGCTACTGACTGAATGAAAGGAGCTGGCATCTCACTCTCTTTGAATCTTCTTTATCATGCTAGGATTAACAGGAAAAAGCAAAAAATTTCAGAATTGCACCGTGCAATGTGGAGATATTACTGTTTGTGCATTTACAATATTCATTGATTTTTGCCATTGAAAAACATGTTTTTCATATACCAGAAATGTTTGAAGCTACTGACTGAATGAAAGGAGCTGGCATCTCACTCTCTTTGAATCTTCTTTATCATGCTAGGATTAGCAGGAAAAAGCTAAAAATTTCAGAATTGCACCGTGCAATGTGGAGATATTACTGTTTGTGCATTTACAATATTCATTGATTTTTGCCATTGAAAAACATGTTTTTCATATACCAGAAATGTTTGAAGCTACTGACTGAATGAAAGGAGCTGGCATCTCACTCTCTTTGAATCTTCTTTATCATGCTAGGATTAGCAGGAAAAAGCAAAAAATTTCAGAATTGCACCTTGCAATGTGGAGATATTACTGTTTGTGCATTTACAATATTCATTGATTTTTGCCATTGAAAAACATGTTTTTCATATACCAGAAATGTTTGAAGCTACTGACTGAATGAAAGGAGCTGGCATCTCACTCTCTTTGAATCTTCTTTATCATGCTAGGATTAGCAGGAAAAAGCTAAAAATTTCAGAATTGCACCGTGCAATGTGGAGATATTACTGTTTGTGCATTTACAATATTCATTGATTTTTGCCATTGAAAAACATGTTTTTCATATACCAGAAATGTTTGAAGCTACTGACTGAATGAAAGGAGCTGGCATCTCACTCTCTTTGAATCTTCTTTATCATGCTAGGATTAGCAGGAAAAAGCAAAAAATTTCAGAATTGCACCGTGCAATGTGGAGATATTACTGTTTGTGCATTTACAATATTCATTGATTTTTGCCATTGAAAAACGTCCAGAAATGTTTGAAGCTACTGACTGAATGAAAGGAGCTGGCATCTCACTCTCTTTGAATCTTCTTTATCATGCTAGGATTAACAGGAAAAAGCTAAAAATTTCAGAATTGCACCTTGCAATGTGGAGATATTACTGTTTGTGCATTTACAATATTCATTGATTTTTGCCATTGAAAAACATGTTTTTCATATACCAGAAATGTTTGAAGCTACTGACTGAATGAAAGGAGCTGGCATCTCACTCTCTTTGAATCTTCTTTATCATGCTAGGATTAACAGGAAAAAGCTAAAAATTTCAGAATTGCACCGTGCAATGTGGAGATATTACTGTTTGTGCATTTACAATATTCATTGATTTTTGCCATTGAAAAACATGTTTTTCATATACCAGAAATGTTTGAAGCTACTGACTGAATGAAAGGAGCTGGCATCTCACTCTCTTTGAATCTTCTTTATCATGCTAGGATTAGCAGGAAAAAGCAAAAAATTTCAGAATTGCACCGTGCAATGTGGAGATATTACTGTTTGTGCATTTACAATATTCATTGATTTTTGCCATTGAAAAACGTCCAGAAATGTTTGAAGCTACTGACTGAATGAAAGGAGCTGGCATCTCACTCTCTTTGAATCTTCTTTATCATGCTAGGATTAGCAGGAAAAAGCAAAAAATTTCAGAATTGCACCGTGCAATGTGGAGATATTACTGTTTGTGCATTTACAATATTCATTGATTTTTGCCATTGAAAAACATGTTTTTCATATACCAGAAATGTTTGAAGCTACTGACTGAATGAAAGGAGCTGGCATCTCACTCTCTTTGAATCTTCTTTATCATGCTAGGATTAACAGGAAAAAGCTAAAAATTTCAGAATTGCACTGTGCAATGTGGAGATATTACTGTTTGTGCATTTACAATATTCATTGATTTTTGCCATTGAAAAACATGTTTTTCATATACCAGAAATGTTTGAAGCTACTGACTGAATGAAAGGAGCTGGCATCTCACTCTCTTTGAATCTTCTTTATCATGCTAGGATTAGCAGGAAAAAGCTAAAAATTTCAGAATTGCACCGTGCAATGTGGAGATATTACTGTTTGTGCATTTACATTATTCATTGATTTTTGCCATTGAAAAACATGTTTTTCATAACCAGAAATGTTTGAAGCTACTGACTGAATGAAAGGAGCTGGCATCTCACTCTCTTTGAATCTTCTTTATCATGCTAGGATTAGCAGGAAAAAGCAAAAAATTTCAGAATTGCACCGTGCAATGTGGAGATATTACTGTTTGTGCATTTACAATATTCATTGATTTTTGCCATTGAAAAACATGTTTTTCATATACCAGAAATGTTTGAAGCTACTGACTGAATGAAAGGAGCTGGCATCTCACTCTCTTTGAATCTTCTTTATCATGCTAGGATTAGCAGGAAAAAGCAAAAAATTTCAGAATTGCACCGTGCAATGTGGAGATATTACTGTTTGTGCATTTACAATATTCATTGATTTTTGCCATTGAAAAACATGTTTTTCATGTACCAGAAATGTTTGAAGCTACTGACTGAATGAAAGGAGCTGGCATCTCACTCTCTTTGAATCTTCTTTATCATGCTAGGATTAACAGGAAAAAGCTAAAAATTTCAGAATTGCACCGTGCAATGTGGAGATATTACTGTTTGTGCATTTACAATATTCATTGATTTTTGCCATTGAAAAACATGTTTTTCATATACCAGAAATGTTTGAAGCTACTGACTGAATGAAAGGAGCTGGCATCTCACTCTCTTTGAATCTTCTTTATCATGCTAGGATTAACAGGAAAAAGCTAAAAATTTCAGAATTGCACCTTGCAATGTGGAGATATTACTGTTTGTGCATTTACAATATTCATTGATTTTTGCCATTGAAAAACATGTTTTTCATATACCAGAAATGTTTGAAGCTACTGACTGAATGAAAGGAGCTGGCATCTCACTCTCTTTGAATCTTCTTTATCATGCTAGGATTAACAGGAAAAAGCAAAAAATTTCAGAATTGCACCGTGCAATGTGGAGATATTACTGTTTGTGCATTTACAATATTCATTGATTTTTGCCATTGAAAAACATGTTTTTCATATACCAGAAATGTTTGAAGCTACTGACTGAATGAAAGGAGCTGGCATCTCACTCTCTTTGAATCTTCTTTATCATGCTAGGATTAGCAGGAAAAAGCTAAAAATTTCAGAATTGCACCGTGCAATGTGGAGATATTACTGTTTGTGCATTTACAATATTCATTGATTTTTGCCATTGAAAAACATGTTTTTCATATACCAGAAATGTTTGAAGCTACTGACTGAATGAAAGGAGCTGGCATCTCACTCTCTTTGAATCTTCTTTATCATGCTAGGATTAGCAGGAAAAAGCAAAAAATTTCAGAATTGCACCTTGCAATGTGGAGATATTACTGTTTGTGCATTTACAATATTCATTGATTTTTGCCATTGAAAAACATGTTTTTCATATACCAGAAATGTTTGAAGCTACTGACTGAATGAAAGGAGCTGGCATCTCACTCTCTTTGAATCTTCTTTATCATGCTAGGATTAGCAGGAAAAAGCTAAAAATTTCAGAATTGCACCGTGCAATGTGGAGATATTACTGTTTGTGCATTTACAATATTCATTGATTTTTGCCATTGAAAAACATGTTTTTCATATACCAGAAATGTTTGAAGCTACTGACTGAATGAAAGGAGCTGGCATCTCACTCTCTTTGAATCTTCTTTATCATGCTAGGATTAGCAGGAAAAAGCAAAAAATTTCAGAATTGCACCGTGCAATGTGGAGATATTACTGTTTGTGCATTTACAATATTCATTGATTTTTGCCATTGAAAAACATGTTTTTCATATACCAGAAATGTTTGAAGCTACTGACTGAATGAAAGGAGCTGGCATCTCACTCTCTTTGAATCTTCTTTATCATGCTAGGATTAGCAGGAAAAAGCAAAAAATTTCAGAATTGCACCGTGCAATGTGGAGATATTACTTTTTGTGCATTTACAATATTCATTGATTTTTGCCATTGAAAAACATGTTTTTCATATACCAGAAATGTTTGAAGCTACTGACTGAATGAAAGGAGCTGGCATCTCACTCTCTTTGAATCTTCTTTATCATGCTAGGATTAACAGGAAAAAGCTAAAAATTTCAGAATTGCACCGTGCAATGTGGAGATATTACTGTTTGTGCATTTACAATATTCATTGATTTTTGCCATTGAAAAACATGTTTTTCATATACCAGAAATGTTTGAAGCTACTGACTGAATGAAAGGAGCTGGCATCTCACTCTCTTTGAATCTTCTTTATCATGCTAGGATTAACAGGAAAAAGCTAAAAATTTCAGAATTGCACCTTGCAATGTGGAGATATTACTGTTTGTGCATTTACAATATTCATTGATTTTTGCCATTGAAAAACATGTTTTTCATATACCAGAAATGTTTGAAGCTACTGACTGAATGAAAGGAGCTGGCATCTCACTCTCTTTGAATCTTCTTTATCATGCTAGGATTAACAGGAAAAAGCAAAAAATTTCAGAATTGCACCGTGCAATGTGGAGATATTACTGTTTGTGCATTTACAATATTCATTGATTTTTGCCATTGAAAAACATGTTTTTCATATACCAGAAATGTTTGAAGCTACTGACTGAATGAAAGGAGCTGGCATCTCACTCTCTTTGAATCTTCTTTATCATGCTAGGATTAGCAGGAAAAAGCTAAAAATTTCAGAATTGCACCGTGCAATGTGGAGATATTACTGTTTGTGCATTTACAATATTCATTGATTTTTGCCATTGAAAAACATGTTTTTCATATACCAGAAATGTTTGAAGCTACTGACTGAATGAAAGGAGCTGGCATCTCACTCTCTTTGAATCTTCTTTATCATGCTAGGATTAGCAGGAAAAAGCAAAAAATTTCAGAATTGCACCTTGCAATGTGGAGATATTACTGTTTGTGCATTTACAATATTCATTGATTTTTGCCATTGAAAAACATGTTTTTCATATACCAGAAATGTTTGAAGCTACTGACTGAATGAAAGGAGCTGGCATCTCACTCTCTTTGAATCTTCTTTATCATGCTAGGATTAGCAGGAAAAAGCTAAAAATTTCAGAATTGCACCGTGCAATGTGGAGATATTACTGTTTGTGCATTTACAATATTCATTGATTTTTGCCATTGAAAAACATGTTTTTCATATACCAGAAATGTTTGAAGCTACTGACTGAATGAAAGGAGCTGGCATCTCACTCTCTTTGAATCTTCTTTATCATGCTAGGATTAGCAGGAAAAAGCAAAAAATTTCAGAATTGCACCGTGCAATGTGGAGATATTACTGTTTGTGCATTTACAATATTCATTGATTTTTGCCATTGAAAAACGTCCAGAAATGTTTGAAGCTACTGACTGAATGAAAGGAGCTGGCATCTCACTCTCTTTGAATCTTCTTTATCATGCTAGGATTAACAGGAAAAAGCTAAAAATTTCAGAATTGCACCTTGCAATGTGGAGATATTACTGTTTGTGCATTTACAATATTCATTGATTTTTGCCATTGAAAAACATGTTTTTCATATACCAGAAATGTTTGAAGCTACTGACTGAATGAAAGGAGCTGGCATCTCACTCTCTTTGAATCTTCTTTATCATGCTAGGATTAACAGGAAAAAGCTAAAAATTTCAGAATTGCACCGTGCAATGTGGAGATATTACTGTTTGTGCATTTACAATATTCATTGATTTTTGCCATTGAAAAACATGTTTTTCATATACCAGAAATGTTTGAAGCTACTGACTGAATGAAAGGAGCTGGCATCTCACTCTCTTTGAATCTTCTTTATCATGCTAGGATTAGCAGGAAAAAGCAAAAAATTTCAGAATTGCACCGTGCAATGTGGAGATATTACTGTTTGTGCATTTACAATATTCATTGATTTTTGCCATTGAAAAACGTCCAGAAATGTTTGAAGCTACTGACTGAATGAAAGGAGCTGGCATCTCACTCTCTTTGAATCTTCTTTATCATGCTAGGATTAGCAGGAAAAAGCAAAAAATTTCAGAATTGCACCGTGCAATGTGGAGATATTACTGTTTGTGCATTTACAATATTCATTGATTTTTGCCATTGAAAAACATGTTTTTCATATACCAGAAATGTTTGAAGCTACTGACTGAATGAAAGGAGCTGGCATCTCACTCTCTTTGAATCTTCTTTATCATGCTAGGATTAACAGGAAAAAGCTAAAAATTTCAGAATTGCACCGTGCAATGTGGAGATATTACTGTTTGTGCATTTACAATATTCATTGATTTTTGCCATTGAAAAACATGTTTTTCATATACCAGAAATGTTTGAAGCTACTGACTGAATGAAAGGAGCTGGCATCTCACTCTCTTTGAATCTTCTTTATCATGCTAGGATTAGCAGGAAAAAGCTAAAAATTTCAGAATTGCACCGTGCAATGTGGAGATATTACTGTTTGTGCATTTACAATATTCATTGATTTTTGCCATTGAAAAACATGTTTTTCATATACCAGAAATGTTTGAAGCTACTGACTGAATGAAAGGAGCTGGCATCTCACTCTCTTTGAATCTTCTTTATCATGCTAGGATTAACAGGAAAAAGCAAAAAATTTCAGAATTGCACCGTGCAATGTGGAGATATTACTGTTTGTGCATTTACAATATTCATTGATTTTTGCCATTGAAAAACATGTTTTTCATATACCAGAAATGTTTGAAGCTACTGACTGAATGAAAGGAGCTGGCATCTCACTCTCTTTGAATCTTCTTTATCATGCTAGGATTAGCAGGAAAAAGCAAAAAATTTCAGAATTGCACCTTGCAATGTGGAGATATTACTGTTTGTGCATTTACAATATTCATTGATTTTTGCCATTGAAAAACATGTTTTTCATATACCAGAAATGTTTGAAGCTACTGACTGAATGAAAGGAGCTGGCATCTCACTCTCTTTGAATCTTCTTTATCATGCTAGGATTAACAGGAAAAAGCTAAAAATTTCAGAATTGCACCGTGCAATGTGGAGATATTACTGTTTGTGCATATACAATATTCATTGATTTTTGCCATTGAAAAACATGTTTTTCATATACCAGAAATGTTTGAAGCTACTGACTGAATGAAAGGAGCTGGCATCTCACTCTCTTTGAATCTTCTTTATCATGCTAGGATTAGCAGGAAAAAGCAAAAAATTTCAGAATTGCACCTTGCAATGTGGAGATATTACTGTTTGTGCATTTACAATATTCATTGATTTTTGCCATTGAAAAACGTCCAGAAATGTTTGAAGCTACTGACTGAATGAAAGGAGCTGGCATCTCACTCTCTTTGAATCTTCTTTATCATGCTAGGATTAACAGGAAAAAGCTAAAAATTTCAGAATTGCACCGTGCAATGTGGAGATATTACTGTTTGTGCATTTACAATATTCATTGATTTTTGCCATTGAAAAACATGTTTTTCATATACCAGAAATGTTTGAAGCTACTGACTGAATGAAAGGAGCTGGCATCTCACTCTCTTTGAATCTTCTTTATCATGCTAGGATTAGCAGGAAAAAGCAAAAAATTTCAGAATTGCACCTTGCAATGTGGAGATATTACTGTTTGTGCATTTACAATATTCATTGATTTTTGCCATTGAAAAACATGTTTTTCATATACCAGAAATGTTTGAAGCTACTGACTGAATGAAAGGAGCTGGCATCTCACTCTCTTTGAATCTTCTTTATCATGCTAGGATTAGCAGGAAAAAGCTAAAAATTTCAGAATTGCACCTTGCAATGTGGAGATATTACTGTTTGTGCATTTACAATATTCATTGATTTTTGCCATTGAAAAACATGTTTTTCATATACCAGAAATGTTTGAAGCTACTGACTGAATGAAAGGAGCTGGCATCTCACTCTCTTTGAATCTTCTTTATCATGCTAGGATTAACAGGAAAAAGCTAAAAATTTCAGAATTGCACCGTGCAATGTGGAGATATTACTGTTTGTGCATTTACAATATTCATTGATTTTTGCCATTGAAAAACATGTTTTTCATATACCAGAAATGTTTGAAGCTACTGACTGAATGAAAGGAGCTGGCATCTCACTCTCTTTGAATCTTCTTTATCATGCTAGGATTAGCAGGAAAAAGCAAAAAATTTCAGAATTGCACCGTGCAATGTGGAGATATTACTGTTTGTGCATTTACAATATTCATTGATTTTTGCCATTGAAAAACGTCCAGAAATGTTTGAAGCTACTGACTGAATGAAAGGAGCTGGCATCTCACTCTCTTTGAATCTTCTTTATCATGCTAGGATTAACAGGAAAAAGCTAAAAATTTCAGAATTGCACCTTGCAATGTGGAGATATTACTGTTTGTGCATTTACAATATTCATTGATTTTTGCCATTGAAAAACATGTTTTTCATATACCAGAAATGTTTGAAGCTACTGACTGAATGAAAGGAGCTGGCATCTCACTCTCTTTGAATCTTCTTTATCATGCTAGGATTAACAGGAAAAAGCTAAAAATTTCAGAATTGCACCGTGCAATGTGGAGATATTACTGTTTGTGCATTTACAATATTCATTGATTTTTGCCATTGAAAAACATGTTTTTCATATACCAGAAATGTTTGAAGCTACTGACTGAATGAAAGGAGCTGGCATCTCACTCTCTTTGAATCTTCTTTATCATGCTAGGATTAACAGGAAAAAGCAAAAAATTTCAGAATTGCACCGTGCAATGTGGAGATATTACTGTTTGTGCATTTACAATATTCATTGATTTTTGCCATTGAAAAACATGTTTTTCATATACCAGAAATGTTTGAAGCTACTGACTGAATGAAAGGAGCTGGCATCTCACTCTCTTTGAATCTTCTTTATCATGCTAGGATTAGCAGGAAAAAGCTAAAAATTTCAGAATTGCACCGTGCAATGTGGAGATATTACTGTTTGTGCATTTACAATATTCATTGATTTTTGCCATTGAAAAACATGTTTTTCATATACCAGAAATGTTTGAAGCTACTGACTGAATGAAAGGAGCTGGCATCTCACTCTCTTTGAATCTTCTTTATCATGCTAGGATTAGCAGGAAAAAGCAAAAAATTTCAGAATTGCACCGTGCAATGTGGAGATATTACTGTTTGTGCATTTACAATATTCATTGATTTTTGCCATTGAAAAACATGTTTTTCATATACCAGAAATGTTTGAAGCTACTGACTGAATGAAAGGAGCTGGCATCTCACTCTCTTTGAATCTTCTTTATCATGCTAGGATTAGCAGGAAAAAGCAAAAAATTTCAGAATTGCACCTTGCAATGTGGAGATATTACTGTTTGTGCATTTACAATATTCATTGATTTTTGCCATTGAAAAACATGTTTTTCATATACCAGAAATGTTTGAAGCTACTGACTGAATGAAAGGAGCTGGCATCTCACTCTCTTTGAATCTTCTTTATCATGCTAGGATTAACAGGAAAAAGCTAAAAATTTCAGAATTGCACCTTGCAATGTGGAGATATTACTGTTTGTGCATTTACAATATTCATTGATTTTTGCCATTGAAAAACGTCCAGAAATGTTTGAAGCTACTGACTGAATGAAAGGAGCTGGCATCTCACTCTCTTTGAATCTTCTTTATCATGCTAGGATTAGCAGGAAAAAGCAAAAAATTTCAGAATTGCACCGTGCAATGTGGAGATATTACTGTTTGTGCATTTACAATATTCATTGATTTTTGCCATTGAAAAACATGTTTTTCATATACCAGAAATGTTTGAAGCTACTGACTGAATGAAAGGAGCTGGCATCTCACTCTCTTTGAATCTTCTTTATCATGCTAGGATTAACAGGAAAAAGCTAAAAATTTCAGAATTGCACCTTGCAATGTGGAGATATTACTGTTTGTGCATTTACAATATTCATTGATTTTTGCCATTGAAAAACATGTTTTTCATATACCAGAAATGTTTGAAGCTACTGACTGAATGAAAGGAGCTGGCATCTCACTCTCTTTGAATCTTCTTTATCATGCTAGGATTAACAGGAAAAAGCTAAAAATTTCAGAATTGCACCTTGCAATGTGGAGATATTACTGTTTGTGCGTTTACAATATTCATTGATTTTTGCCATTGAAAAACGTCCAGAAATGTTTGAAGCTACTGACTGAATGAAAGGAGCTGGCATCTCACTCTCTTTGAATCTTCTTTATCATGCTAGGATTAGCAGGAAAAAGCAAAAAATTTCAGAATTGCACCGTGCAATGTGGAGATATTACTGTTTGTGCATTTACAATATTCATTGATTTTTGCCATTGAAAAACATGTTTTTCATATACCAGAAATGTTTGAAGCTACTGACTGAATGAAAGGAGCTGGCATCTCACTCTCTTTGAATCTTCTTTATCATGCTAGGATTAACAGGAAAAAGCTAAAAATTTCAGAATTGCACCGTGCAATGTGGAGATATTACTGTTTGTGCATTTACAATATTCATTGATTTTTGCCATTGAAAAACATGTTTTTCATATACCAGAAATGTTTGAAGCTACTGACTGAATGAAAGGAGCTGGCATCTCACTCTCTTTGAATCTTCTTTATCATGCTAGGATTAGCAGGAAAAAGCTAAAAATTTCAGAATTGCACCGTGCAATGTGGAGATATTACTGTTTGTGCATTTACAATATTCATTGATTTTTGCCATTGAAAAACATGTTTTTCATAACCAGAAATGTTTGAAGCTACTGACTGAATGAAAGGAGCTGGCATCTCACTCTCTTTGAATCTTCTTTATCATGCTAGGATTAGCAGGAAAAAGCAAAAAATTTCAGAATTGCACCGTGCAATGTGGAGATATTACTGTTTGTGCATTTACAATATTCATTGATTTTTGCCATTGAAAAACATGTTTTTCATATACCAGAAATGTTTGAAGCTACTGACTGAATGAAAGGAGCTGGCATCTCACTCTCTTTGAATCTTCTTTATCATGCTAGGATTAGCAGGAAAAAGCAAAAAATTTCAGAATTGCACCGTGCAATGTGGAGATATTACTGTTTGTGCATTTACAATATTCATTGATTTTTGCCATTGAAAAACATGTTTTTCATATACCAGAAATGTTTGAAGCTACTGACTGAATGAAAGGAGCTGGCATCTCACTCTCTTTGAATCTTCTTTATCATGCTAGGATTAACAGGAAAAAGCTAAAAATTTCAGAATTGCACCGTGCAATGTGGAGATATTACTGTTTGTGCATTTACAATATTCATTGATTTTTGCCATTGAAAAACATGTTTTTCATATACCAGAAATGTTTGAAGCTACTGACTGAATGAAAGGAGCTGGCATCTCACTCTCTTTGAATCTTCTTTATCATGCTAGGATTAACAGGAAAAAGCTAAAAATTTCAGAATTGCACCTTGCAATGTGGAGATATTACTGTTTGTGCATTTACAATATTCATTGATTTTTGCCATTGAAAAACATGTTTTTCATATACCAGAAATGTTTGAAGCTACTGACTGAATGAAAGGAGCTGGCATCTCACTCTCTTTGAATCTTCTTTATCATGCTAGGATTAACAGGAAAAAGCAAAAAATTTCAGAATTGCACCGTGCAATGTGGAGATATTACTGTTTGTGCATTTACAATATTCATTGATTTTTGCCATTGAAAAACATGTTTTTCATATACCAGAAATGTTTGAAGCTACTGACTGAATGAAAGGAGCTGGCATCTCACTCTCTTTGAATCTTCTTTATCATGCTAGGATTAGCAGGAAAAAGCTAAAAATTTCAGAATTGCACCGTGCAATGTGGAGATATTACTGTTTGTGCATTTACAATATTCATTGATTTTTGCCATTGAAAAACATGTTTTTCATATACCAGAAATGTTTGAAGCTACTGACTGAATGAAAGGAGCTGGCATCTCACTCTCTTTGAATCTTCTTTATCATGCTAGGATTAACAGGAAAAAGCTAAAAATTTCAGAATTGCACCTTGCAATGTGGAGATATTACTGTTTGTGCATTTACAATATTCATTGATTTTTGCCATTGAAAAACGTCCAGAAATGTTTGAAGCTACTGACTGAATGAAAGGAGCTGGCATCTCACTCTCTTTGAATCTTCTTTATCATGCTAGGATTAGCAGGAAAAAGCAAAAAATTTCAGAATTGCACCGTGCAATGTGGAGATATTACTGTTTGTGCATTTACAATATTCATTGATTTTTGCCATTGAAAAACATGTTTTTCATATACCAGAAATGTTTGAAGCTACTGACTGAATGAAAGGAGCTGGCATCTCACTCTCTTTGAATCTTCTTTATCATGCTAGGATTAACAGGAAAAAGCTAAAAATTTCAGAATTGCACCGTGCAATGTGGAGATATTACTGTTTGTGCATTTACAATATTCATTGATTTTTGCCATTGAAAAACATGTTTTTCATATACCAGAAATGTTTGAAGCTACTGACTGAATGAAAGGAGCTGGCATCTCACTCTCTTTGAATCTTCTTTATCATGCTAGGATTAGCAGGAAAAAGCTAAAAATTTCAGAATTGCACCGTGCAATGTGGAGATATTACTGTTTGTGCATTTACAATATTCATTGATTTTTGCCATTGAAAAACATGTTTTTCATAACCAGAAATGTTTGAAGCTACTGACTGAATGAAAGGAGCTGGCATCTCACTCTCTTTGAATCTTCTTTATCATGCTAGGATTAGCAGGAAAAAGCAAAAAATTTCAGAATTGCACCGTGCAATGTGGAGATATTACTGTTTGTGCATTTACAATATTCATTGATTTTTGCCATTGAAAAACATGTTTTTCATATACCAGAAATGTTTGAAGCTACTGACTGAATGAAAGGAGCTGGCATCTCACTCTCTTTGAATCTTCTTTATCATGCTAGGATTAGCAGGAAAAAGCAAAAAATTTCAGAATTGCACCGTGCAATGTGGAGATATTACTGTTTGTGCATTTACAATATTCATTGATTTTTGCCATTGAAAAACATGTTTTTCATATACCAGAAATGTTTGAAGCTACTGACTGAATGAAAGGAGCTGGCATCTCACTCTCTTTGAATCTTCTTTATCATGCTAGGATTAACAGGAAAAAGCTAAAAATTTCAGAATTGCACCGTGCAATGTGGAGATATTACTGTTTGTGCATTTACAATATTCATTGATTTTTGCCATTGAAAAACATGTTTTTCATATACCAGAAATGTTTGAAGCTACTGACTGAATGAAAGGAGCTGGCATCTCACTCTCTTTGAATCTTCTTTATCATGCTAGGATTAACAGGAAAAAGCTAAAAATTTCAGAATTGCACCTTGCAATGTGGAGATATTACTGTTTGTGCATTTACAATATTCATTGATTTTTGCCATTGAAAAACATGTTTTTCATATACCAGAAATGTTTGAAGCTACTGACTGAATGAAAGGAGCTGGCATCTCACTCTCTTTGAATCTTCTTTATCATGCTAGGATTAACAGGAAAAAGCAAAAAATTTCAGAATTGCACCGTGCAATGTGGAGATATTACTGTTTGTGCATTTACAATATTCATTGATTTTTGCCATTGAAAAACATGTTTTTCATATACCAGAAATGTTTGAAGCTACTGACTGAATGAAAGGAGCTGGCATCTCACTCTCTTTGAATCTTCTTTATCATGCTAGGATTAGCAGGAAAAAGCTAAAAATTTCAGAATTGCACCGTGCAATGTGGAGATATTACTGTTTGTGCATTTACAATATTCATTGATTTTTGCCATTGAAAAACATGTTTTTCATATACCAGAAATGTTTGAAGCTACTGACTGAATGAAAGGAGCTGGCATCTCACTCTCTTTGAATCTTCTTTATCATGCTAGGATTAGCAGGAAAAAGCAAAAAATTTCAGAATTGCACCTTGCAATGTGGAGATATTACTGTTTGTGCATTTACAATATTCATTGATTTTTGCCATTGAAAAACATGTTTTTCATATACCAGAAATGTTTGAAGCTACTGACTGAATGAAAGGAGCTGGCATCTCACTCTCTTTGAATCTTCTTTATCATGCTAGGATTAGCAGGAAAAAGCTAAAAATTTCAGAATTGCACCGTGCAATGTGGAGATATTACTGTTTGTGCATTTACAATATTCATTGATTTTTGCCATTGAAAAACATGTTTTTCATATACCAGAAATGTTTGAAGCTACTGACTGAATGAAAGGAGCTGGCATCTCACTCTCTTTGAATCTTCTTTATCATGCTAGGATTAGCAGGAAAAAGCAAAAAATTTCAGAATTGCACCGTGCAATGTGGAGATATTACTGTTTGTGCATTTACAATATTCATTGATTTTTGCCATTGAAAAACGTCCAGAAATGTTTGAAGCTACTGACTGAATGAAAGGAGCTGGCATCTCACTCTCTTTGAATCTTCTTTATCATGCTAGGATTAACAGGAAAAAGCTAAAAATTTCAGAATTGCACCTTGCAATGTGGAGATATTACTGTTTGTGCATTTACAATATTCATTGATTTTTGCCATTCAAAAACATGTTTTTCATATACCAGAAATGTTTGAAGCTACTGACTGAATGAAAGGAGCTGGCATCTCACTCTCTTTGAATCTTCTTTATCATGCTAGGATTAACAGGAAAAAGCTAAAAATTTCAGAATTGCACCGTGCAATGTGGAGATATTACTGTTTGTGCATTTACAATATTCATTGATTTTTGCCATTGAAAAACATGTTTTTCATATACCAGAAATGTTTGAAGCTACTGACTGAATGAAAGGAGCTGGCATCTCACTCTCTTTGAATCTTCTTTATCATGCTAGGATTAGCAGGAAAAAGCAAAAAATTTCAGAATTGCACCGTGCAATGTGGAGATATTACTGTTTGTGCATTTACAATATTCATTGATTTTTGCCATTGAAAAACGTCCAGAAATGTTTGAAGCTACTGACTGAATGAAAGGAGCTGGCATCTCACTCTCTTTGAATCTTCTTTATCATGCTAGGATTAGCAGGAAAAAGCAAAAAATTTCAGAATTGCACCGTGCAATGTGGAGATATTACTGTTTGTGCATTTACAATATTCATTGATTTTTGCCATTGAAAAACATGTTTTTCATATACCAGAAATGTTTGAAGCTACTGACTGAATGAAAGGAGCTGGCATCTCACTCTCTTTGAATCTTCTTTATCATGCTAGGATTAACAGGAAAAAGCTAAAAATTTCAGAATTGCACCGTGCAATGTGGAGATATTACTGTTTGTGCATTTACAATATTCATTGATTTTTGCCATTGAAAAACATGTTTTTCATATACCAGAAATGTTTGAAGCTACTGACTGAATGAAAGGAGCTGGCATCTCACTCTCTTTGAATCTTCTTTATCATGCTAGGATTAGCAGGAAAAAGCTAAAAATTTCAGAATTGCACCGTGCAATGTGGAGATATTACTGTTTGTGCATTTACAATATTCATTGATTTTTGCCATTGAAAAACATGTTTTTCATATACCAGAAATGTTTGAAGCTACTGACTGAATGAAAGGAGCTGGCATCTCACTCTCTTTGAATCTTCTTTATCATGCTAGGATTAACAGGAAAAAGCAAAAAATTTCAGAATTGCACCGTGCAATGTGGAGATATTACTGTTTGTGCGTTTACAATATTCATTGATTTTTGCCATTGAAAAACATGTTTTTCATATACCAGAAATGTTTGAAGCTACTGACTGAATGAAAGGAGCTGGCATCTCACTCTCTTTGAATCTTCTTTATCATGCTAGGATTAGCAGGAAAAAGCAAAAAATTTCAGAATTGCACCGTGCAATGTGGAGATATTACTGTTTGTGCATTTACAATATTCATTGATTTTTGCCATTGAAAAACGTCCAGAAATGTTTGAAGCTACTGACTGAATGAAAGGAGCTGGCATCTCACTCTCTTTGAATCTTCTTTATCATGCTAGGATTAACAGGAAAAAGCTAAAAATTTCAGAATTGCACCGTGCAATGTGGAGATATTACTGTTTGTGCATTTACAATATTCATTGATTTTTGCCATTGAAAAACATGTTTTTCATATATCAGAAATGTTTGAAGCTACTGACTGAATGAAAGGAGCTGGCATCTCACTCTCTTTGAATCTTCTTTATCATGCTAGGATTAGCAGGAAAAAGCAAAAAATTTCAGAATTGCACCTTGCAATGTGGAGATATTACTGTTTGTGCATTTACAATATTCATTGATTTTTGCCATTGAAAAACATGTTTTTCATATACCAGAAATGTTTGAAGCTACTGACTGAATGAAAGGAGCTGGCATCTCACTCTCTTTGAATCTTCTTTATCATGCTAGGATTAACAGGAAAAAGCTAAAAATTTCAGAATTGCACCGTGCAATGTGGAGATATTACTGTTTGTGCATTTACAATATTCATTGATTTTTGCCATTGAAAAACATGTTTTTCATATACCAGAAATGTTTGAAGCTACTGACTGAATGAAAGGAGCTGGCATCTCACTCTCTTTGAATCTTCTTTATCATGCTAGGATTAGCAGGAAAAAGCAAAAAATTTCAGAATTGCACCTTGCAATGTGGAGATATTACTGTTTGTGCATTTACAATATTCATTGATTTTTGCCATTGAAAAACGTCCAGAAATGTTTGAAGCTACTGACTGAATGAAAGGAGCTGGCATCTCACTCTCTTTGAATCTTCTTTATCATGCTAGGATTAACAGGAAAAAGCTAAAAATTTCAGAATTGCACCGTGCAATGTGGAGATATTACTGTTTGTGCATTTACAATATTCATTGATTTTTGCCATTGAAAAACATGTTTTTCATATACCAGAAATGTTTGAAGCTACTGACTGAATGAAAGGAGCTGGCATCTCACTCTCTTTGAATCTTCTTTATCATGCTAGGATTAGCAGGAAAAAGCAAAAAATTTCAGAATTGCACCTTGCAATGTGGAGATATTACTGTTTGTGCATTTACAATATTCATTGATTTTTGCCATTGAAAAACATGTTTTTCATATACCAGAAATGTTTGAAGCTACTGACTGAATGAAAGGAGCTGGCATCTCACTCTCTTTGAATCTTCTTTATCATGCTAGGATTAGCAGGAAAAAGCTAAAAATTTCAGAATTGCACCTTGCAATGTGGAGATATTACTGTTTGTGCATTTACAATATTCATTGATTTTTGCCATTGAAAAACATGTTTTTCATATACCAGAAATGTTTGAAGCTACTGACTGAATGAAAGGAGCTGGCATCTCACTCTCTTTGAATCTTCTTTATCATGCTAGGATTAACAGGAAAAAGCTAAAAATTTCAGAATTGCACCGTGCAATGTGGAGATATTACTGTTTGTGCATTTACAATATTCATTGATTTTTGCCATTGAAAAACATGTTTTTCATATACCAGAAATGTTTGAAGCTACTGACTGAATGAAAGGAGCTGGCATCTCACTCTCTTTGAATCTTCTTTATCATGCTAGGATTAGCAGGAAAAAGCTAAAAATTTCAGAATTGCACCTTGCAATGTGGAGATATTACTGTTTGTGCATTTACAATATTCATTGATTTTTGCCATTGAAAAACATGTTTTTCATATACCAGAAATGTTTGAAGCTACTGACTGAATGAAAGGAGCTGGCATCTCACTCTCTTTGAATCTTCTTTATCATGCTTGGATTAGCAGGAAAAAGCAAAAAATTTCAGAATTGCACCTTGCAATGTGGAGATATTACTGTTTGTGCATTTACAATATTCATTGATTTTTGCCATTGAAAAACGTCCAGAAATGTTTGAAGCTACTGACTGAATGAAAGGAGCTGGCATCTCACTCTCTTTGAATCTTCTTTATCATGCTAGGATTAACAGGAAAAAGCTAAAAATTTCAGAATTGCACCGTGCAATGTGGAGATATTACTGTTTGTGCATTTACAATATTCATTGATTTTTGCCATTGAAAAACATGTTTTTCATATACCAGAAATGTTTGAAGCTACTGACTGAATGAAAGGAGCTGGCATCTCACTCTCTTTGAATCTTCTTTATCATGCTAGGATTAACAGGAAAAAGCAAAAAATTTCAGAATTGCACCGTGCAATGTGGAGATATTACTGTTTGTGCATTTACAATATTCATTGATTTTTGCCATTGAAAAACATGTTTTTCATATACCAGAAATGTTTGAAGCTACTGACTGAATGAAAGGAGCTGGCATCTCACTCTCTTTGAATCTTCTTTATCATGCTAGGATTAGCAGGAAAAAGCTAAAAATTTCAGAATTGCACCGTGCAATGTGGAGATATTACTGTTTGTGCATTTACAATATTCATTGATTTTTGCCATTGAAAAACATGTTTTTCATATACCAGAAATGTTTGAAGCTACTGACTGAATGAAAGGAGCTGGCATCTCACTCTCTTTGAATCTTCTTTATCATGCTAGGATTAGCAGGAAAAAGCAAAAAATTTCAGAATTGCACCGTGCAATGTGGAGATATTACTGTTTGTGCATTTACAATATTCATTGATTTTTGCCATTGAAAAACATGTTTTTCATATACCAGAAATGTTTGAAGCTACTGACTGAATGAAAGGAGCTGGCATCTCACTCTCTTTGAATCTTCTTTATCATGCTAGGATTAGCAGGAAAAAGCAAAAAATTTCAGAATTGCACCTTGCAATGTGGAGATATTACTGTTTGTGCATTTACAATATTCATTGATTTTTGCCATTGAAAAACATGTTTTTCATATACCAGAAATGTTTGAAGCTACTGACTGAATGAAAGGAGCTGGCATCTCACTCTCTTTGAATCTTCTTTATCATGCTAGGATTAACAGGAAAAAGCTAAAAATTTCAGAATTGCACCTTGCAATGTGGAGATATTACTGTTTGTGCATTTACAATATTCATTGATTTTTGCCATTGAAAAACGTCCAGAAATGTTTGAAGCTACTGACTGAATGAAAGGAGCTGGCATCTCACTCTCTTTGAATCTTCTTTATCATGCTAGGATTAGCAGGAAAAAGCAAAAAATTTCAGAATTGCACCGTGCAATGTGGAGATATTACTGTTTGTGCATTTACAATATTCATTGATTTTTGCCATTGAAAAACATGTTTTTCATATACCAGAAATGTTTGAAGCTACTGACTGAATGAAAGGAGCTGGCATCTCACTCTCTTTGAATCTTCTTTATCATGCTAGGATTAACAGGAAAAAGCTAAAAATTTCAGAATTGCATCTTGCAATGTGGAGATATTACTGTTTGTGCATTTACAATATTCATTGATTTTTGCCATTGAAAAACATGTTTTTCATATACCAGAAATGTTTGAAGCTACTGACTGAATGAAAGGAGCTGGCATCTCACTCTCTTTGAATCTTCTTTATCATGCTAGGATTAACAGGAAAAAGCTAAAAATTTCAGAATTGCACCTTGCAATGTGGAGATATTACTGTTTGTGCATTTACAATATTCATTGATTTTTGCCATTGAAAAACGTCCAGAAATGTTTGAAGCTACTGACTGAATGAAAGGAGCTGGCATCTCACTCTCTTTGAATCTTCTTTATCATGCTAGGATTAGCAGGAAAAAGCAAAAAATTTCAGAATTGCACCGTGCAATGTGGAGATATTACTGTTTGTGCATTTACAATATTCATTGATTTTTGCCATTGAAAAACGTCCAGAAATGTTTGAAGCTACTGACTGAATGAAAGGAGCTGGCATCTCACTCTCTTTGAATCTTCTTTATCATGCTAGGATTAACAGGAAAAAGCTAAAAATTTCAGAATTGCACCTTGCAATGTGGAGATATTACTGTTTGTGCATTTACAATATTCATTGATTTTTGCCATTGAAAAACATGTTTTTCATATACCAGAAATGTTTGAAGCTACTGACTGAATGAAAGGAGCTGGCATCTCACTCTCTTTGAATCTTCTTTATCATGCTAGGATTAGCAGGAAAAAGCTAAAAATTTCAGAATTGCACCGTGCAATGTGGAGATATTACTGTTTGTGCATTTACAATATTCATTGATTTTTGCCATTGAAAAACGTCCAGAAATGTTTGAAGCTACTGACTGAATGAAAGGAGCTGGCATCTCACTCTCTTTGAATCTTCTTTATCATGCTAGGATTAACAGGAAAAAGCAAAAAATTTCAGAATTGCACTTTGCAATGTGGAGATATTACTGTTTGTGCATTTACAATATTCATTGATTTTTGCCATTGAAAAACATGTTTTTCATATACCAGAAATGTTTGAAGCTACTGACTGAATGAAAGGAGCTGGCATCTCACTCTCTTTGAATCTTCTTTATCATGCTAGGATTAGCAGGAAAAAGCAAAAAATTTCAGAATTGCACCTTGCAATGTGGAGATATTACTGTTTGTGCATTTACAATATTCATTGATTTTTGCCATTGAAAAACATGTTTTTCATATACCAGAAATGTTTGAAGCTACTGACTGAATGAAAGGAGCTGGCATCTCACTCTCTTTGAATCTTCTTTATCATGCTAGGATTAGCAGGAAAAAGCTAAAAATTTCAGAATTGCACCTTGCAATGTGGAGATATTACTGTTTGTGCATTTACAATATTCATTGATTTTTGCCATTGAAAAACATGTTTTTCATATACCAGAAATGTTTGAAGCTACTGACTGAATGAAAGGAGCTGGCATCTCACTCTCTTTGAATCTTCTTTATCATGCTAGGATTAACAGGAAAAAGCTAAAAATTTCAGAATTGCACCGTGCAATGTGGAGATATTACTGTTTGTGCATTTACAATATTCATTGATTTTTGCCATTGAAAAACATGTTTTTCATATACCAGAAATGTTTGAAGCTACTGACTGAATGAAAGGAGCTGGCATCTCACTCTCTTTGAATCTTCTTTATCATGCTAGGATTAGCAGGAAAAAGCTAAAAATTTCAGAATTGCACCTTGCAATGTGGAGATATTACTGTTTGTGCATTTACAATATTCATTGATTTTTGCCATTGAAAAACATGTTTTTCATATACCAGAAATGTTTGAAGCTACTGACTGAATGAAAGGAGCTGGCATCTCACTCTCTTTGAATCTTCTTTATCATGCTTGGATTAGCAGGAAAAAGCAAAAAATTTCAGAATTGCACCTTGCAATGTGGAGATATTACTGTTTGTGCATTTACAATATTCATTGATTTTTGCCATTGAAAAACGTCCAGAAATGTTTGAAGCTACTGACTGAATGAAAGGAGCTGGCATCTCACTCTCTTTGAATCTTCTTTATCATGCTAGGATTAACAGGAAAAAGCTAAAAATTTCAGAATTGCACCGTGCAATGTGGAGATATTACTGTTTGTGCATTTACAATATTCATTGATTTTTGCCATTGAAAAACATGTTTTTCATATACCAGAAATGTTTGAAGCTACTGACTGAATGAAAGGAGCTGGCATCTCACTCTCTTTGAATCTTCTTTATCATGCTAGGATTAACAGGAAAAAGCAAAAAATTTCAGAATTGCACCGTGCAATGTGGAGATATTACTGTTTGTGCATTTACAATATTCATTGATTTTTGCCATTGAAAAACATGTTTTTCATATACCAGAAATGTTTGAAGCTACTGACTGAATGAAAGGAGCTGGCATCTCACTCTCTTTGAATCTTCTTTATCATGCTAGGATTAGCAGGAAAAAGCTAAAAATTTCAGAATTGCACCGTGCAATGTGGAGATATTACTGTTTGTGCATTTACAATATTCATTGATTTTTGCCATTGAAAAACATGTTTTTCATATACCAGAAATGTTTGAAGCTACTGACTGAATGAAAGGAGCTGGCATCTCACTCTCTTTGAATCTTCTTTATCATGCTAGGATTAGCAGGAAAAAGCAAAAAATTTCAGAATTGCACCGTGCAATGTGGAGATATTACTGTTTGTGCATTTACAATATTCATTGATTTTTGCCATTGAAAAACATGTTTTTCATATACCAGAAATGTTTGAAGCTACTGACTGAATGAAAGGAGCTGGCATCTCACTCTCTTTGAATCTTCTTTATCATGCTAGGATTAGCAGGAAAAAGCAAAAAATTTCAGAATTGCACCTTGCAATGTGGAGATATTACTGTTTGTGCATTTACAATATTCATTGATTTTTGCCATTGAAAAACATGTTTTTCATATACCAGAAATGTTTGAAGCTACTGACTGAATGAAAGGAGCTGGCATCTCACTCTCTTTGAATCTTCTTTATCATGCTAGGATTAACAGGAAAAAGCTAAAAATTTCAGAATTGCACCTTGCAATGTGGAGATATTACTGTTTGTGCATTTACAATATTCATTGATTTTTGCCATTGAAAAACGTCCAGAAATGTTTGAAGCTACTGACTGAATGAAAGGAGCTGTCATCTCACTCTCTTTGAATCTTCTTTATCATGCTAGGATTAGCAGGAAAAAGCAAAAAATTTCAGAATTGCACCGTGCAATGTGGAGATATTACTGTTTGTGCATTTACAATATTCATTGATTTTTGCCATTGAAAAACATGTTTTTCATATACCAGAAATGTTTGAAGCTACTGACTGAATGAAAGGAGCTGGCATCTCACTCTCTTTGAATCTTCTTTATCATGCTAGGATTAACAGGAAAAAGCTAAAAATTTCAGAATTGCACCTTGCAATGTGGAGATATTACTGTTTGTGCATTTACAATATTCATTGATTTTTGCCATTGAAAAACATGTTTTTCATATACCAGAAATGTTTGAAGCTACTGACTGAATGAAAGGAGCTGGCATCTCACTCTCTTTGAATCTTCTTTATCATGCTAGGATTAACAGGAAAAAGCTAAAAATTTCAGAATTGCACCTTGCAATGTGGAGATATTACTGTTTGTGCATTTACAATATTCATTGATTTTTGCCATTGAAAAACGTCCAGAAATGTTTGAAGCTACTGACTGAATGAAAGGAGCTGGCATCTCACTCTCTTTGAATCTTCTTTATCATGCTAGGATTAGCAGGAAAAAGCAAAAAATTTCAGAATTGCACCGCGCAATGTGGAGATATTACTGTTTGTGCATTTACAATATTCATTGATTTTTGCCATTGAAAAACGTCCAGAAATGTTTGAAGCTACTGACTGAATGAAAGGAGCTGGCATCTCACTCTCTTTGAATCTTCTTTATCATGCTAGGATTAACAGGAAAAAGCTAAAAATTTCAGAATTGCACCTTGCAATGTGGAGATATTACTGTTTGTGCATTTACAATATTCATTGATTTTTGCCAATGAAAAACATGTTTTTCATATACCAGAAATGTTTGAAGCTACTGACTGAATGAAAGGAGCTGGCATCTCACTCTCTTTGAATCTTCTTTATCATGCTAGGATTAGCAGGAAAAAGCTAAATATTTCAGAATTGCACCGTGCAATGTGGAGATATTACTGTTTGTGCATTTACAATATTCATTGATTTTTGCCATTGAAAAACGTCCAGAAATGTTTGAAGCTACTGACTGAATGAAAGGAGCTGGCATCTCACTCTCTTTGAATCTTCTTTATCATGCTAGGATTAACAGGAAAAAGCAAAAAATTTCAGAATTGCACTTTGCAATGTGGAGATATTACTGTTTGTGCATTTACAATATTCATTGATTTTTGCCATTGAAAAACATGTTTTTCATATACCAGAAATGTTTGAAGCTACTGACTGAATGAAAGGAGCTGGCATCTCACTCTCTTTGAATCTTCTTTATCATGCTAGGATTAACAGGAAAAAGCAAAAAATTTCAGAATTGCACCTTGCAATGTGGAGATATTACTGTTTGTGCATTTACAATATTCATTGATTTTTGCCATTGAAAAACATGTTTTTCATATACCAGAAATGTTTGAAGCTACTGACTGAATGAAAGGAGCTGGCATCTCACTCTTTGAATCTTCTTTATCATGCTAGGATTAGCAGGAAAAAGCTAAAAATTTCAGAATTGCACCGTGCAATGTGGAGATATTACTGTTTGTGCATTTACAATATTCATTGATTTTTGCCATTGAAAAACATGTTTTTCATATACCAGAAATGTTTGAAGCTACTGACTGAATGAAAGGAGCTGGCATCTCACTCTCTTTGAATCTTCTTTATCATGCTAGGATTATCAGGAAAAAGCTAAAAATTTCAGAATTGCACCGTGCAATGTGGAGATATTACTGTTTGTGCATTTACAATATTCATTGATTTTTGCCATTGAAAAACATGTTTTTCATATACCAGAAATGTTTGAAGCTACTGACTGAATGAAAGGAGCTGGCATCTCACTCTCTTTGAATCTTCTTTATCATGCTAGGATTAACAGGAAAAAGCAAAAAATTTCAGAATTGCACCTTGCAATGTGGAGATATTACTGTTTGTGCATTTACAATATTCATTGATTTTTGCCATTGAAAAACGTCCAGAAATGTTTGAAGCTACTGACTGAATGAAAGGAGCTGGCATCTCACTCTCTTTGAATCTTCTTTATCATGCTAGGATTAACAGGAAAAAGCAAAAAATTTCAGAATTGCACCTTGCAATGTGGAGATATTACTGTTTGTGCATTTACAATATTCATTGATTTTTGCCATTGAAAAACATGTTTTTCATATACCAGAAATGTTTGAAGCTACTGACTGAATGAAAGGAGCTGGCATCTCACTCTCTTTGAATCTTCTTTATCATGCTAGGATTAGCAGGAAAAAGCTAAAAATTTCAGAATTGCACCGTGCAATGTGGAGATATTACTGTTTGTGCATTTACAATATTCATTGATTTTTGCCATTGAAAAACATGTTTTTCATATACCAGAAATGTTTGAAGCTACTGACTGAATGAAAGGAGCTGGCATCTCACTCTCTTTGAATCTTCTTTATCATGCTAGGATTAACAGGAAAAAGCTAAAAATTTCAGAATTGCACCGTGCAATGTGGAGATATTACTGTTTGTGCATTTACAATATTCATTGATTTTTGCCATTGAAAAACATGTTTTTCATATACCAGAAATGTTTGAAGCTACTGACTGAATGAAAGGAGCTGGCATCTCACTCTCTTTGAATCTTCTTTATCATGCTAGGATTAGCAGGAAAAAGCAAAAAATTTCAGAATTGCACCGTGCAATGTGGAGATATTACTGTTTGTGCATTTACAATATTCATTGATTTTTGCCATTGAAAAACATGTTTTTCATATACCAGAAATGTTTGAAGCTACTGACTGAATGAAAGGAGCTGGCATCTCACTCTCTTTGAATCTTCTTTATCATGCTAGGATTAACAGGAAAAAGCAAAAAATTTCAGAATTGCACCTTGCAATGTGGAGATATTACTGTTTGTGCATTTACAATATTCATTGATTTTTGCCATTGAAAAACATGTTTTTCATATACCAGAAATGTTTGAAGCTACTGACTGAATGAAAGGAGCTGGCATCTCACTCTCTTTGAATCTTCTTTATCATGCTAGGATTAACAGGAAAAAGCTAAAAATTTCAGAATTGCACCGTGCAATGTGGAGATATTACTGTTTGTGCATTTACAATATTCATTGATTTTTGCCATTGAAAAACGTCCAGAAATGTTTGAAGCTACTGACTGAATGAAAGGAGCTGGCATCTCACTCTCTTTGAATCTTCTTTATCATGCTAGGATTAGCAGGAAAAAGCTAAAAATTTCAGAATTGCACCTTGCAATGTGGAGATATTACTGTTTGTGCATTTACAATATTCATTGATTTTTGCCATTGAAAAACATGTTTTTCATATACCAGAAATGTTTGAAGCTACTGACTGAATGAAAGGAGCTGGCATCTCACTCTCTTTGAATCTTCTTTATCATGCTAGGATTAACAGGAAAAAGCTAAAAATTTCAGAATTGCACCGTGCAATGTGGAGATATTACTGTTTGTGCATTTACAATATTCATTGATTTTTGCCATTGAAAAACGTCCAGAAATGTTTGAAGCTACTGACTGAATGAAAGGAGCTGGCATCTCACTCTCTTTGAATCTTCTTTATCATGCTAGGATTAGCAGGAAAAAGCTAAAAATTTCAGAATTGCACCGTGCAATGTGGAGATATTACTGTTTGTGCATTTACAATATTCATTGATTTTTGCCATTGAAAAACATGTTTTTCATATACCAGAAATGTTTGAAGCTACTGACTGAATGAAAGGAGCTGGCATCTCACTCTCTTTGAATCTTCTTTATCATGCTAGGATTAACAGGAAAAAGCAAAAAATTTCAGAATTGCACCTTGCAATGTGGAGATATTACTGTTTGTGCATTTACAATATTCATTGATTTTTGCCATTGAAAAACGTCCAGAAATGTTTGAAGCTACTGACTGAATGAAAGGAGCTGGCATCTCACTCTCTTTGAATCTTCTTTATCATGCTAGGATTAACAGGAAAAAGCAAAAAATTTCAGAATTGCACCTTGCAATGTGGAGATATTACTGTTTGTGCATTTACAATATTCATTGATTTTTGCCATTGAAAAACATGTTTTTCATATACCAGAAATGTTTGAAGCTACTGACTGAATGAAAGGAGCTGGCATCTCACTCTCTTTGAATCTTCTTTATCATGCTAGGATTAGCAGGAAAAAGCTAAAAATTTCAGAATTGCACCGTGCAATGTGGAAATATTACTGTTTGTGCATTTACAATATTCATTGATTTTTGCCATTGAAAAACATGTTTTTCATATACCAGAAATGTTTGAAGCTACTGACTGAATGAAAGGAGCTGGCATCTCACTCTCTTTGAATCTTCTTTATCATGCTAGGATTAACAGGAAAAAGCTAAAAATTTCAGAATTGCACCGTGCAATGTGGAGATATTACTGTTTGTGTATTTACAATATTCATTGATTTTTGCCATTGAAAAACATGTTTTTCATATACCAGAAATGTTTGAAGCTACTGACTGAATGAAAGGAGCTGGCATCTCACTCTCTTTGAATCTTCTTTATCATGCTAGGATTAGCAGGAAAAAGCAAAAAATTTCAGAATTGCACCGTGCAATGTGGAGATATTACTGTTTGTGCATTTACAATATTCATTGATTTTTGCCATTGAAAAACATGTTTTTCATATACCAGAAATGTTTGAAGCTACTGACTGAATGAAAGGAGCTGGCATCTCACTCTCTTTGAATCTTCTTTATCATGCTAGGATTAACAGGAAAAAGCTAAAAATTTCAGAATTGCACCGTGCAATGTGGAGATATTACTGTTTGTGCATTTACAATATTCATTGATTTTTGCCATTGAAAAACGTCCAGAAATGTTTGAAGCTACTGACTGAATGAAAGGAGCTGGCATCTCACTCTCTTTGAATCTTCTTTATCATGCTAGGATTAGCAGGAAAAAGCTAAAAATTTCAGAATTGCACCTTGCAATGTGGAGATATTACTGTTTGTGCATTTACAATATTCATTGATTTTTGCCATTGAAAAACATGTTTTTCATATACCAGAAATGTTTGAAGCTACTGACTGAATGAAAGGAGCTGGCATCTCACTCTCTTTGAATCTTCTTTATCATGCTAGGATTAACAGGAAAAAGCTAAAAATTTCAGAATTGCACCGTGCAATGTGGAGATATTACTGTTTGTGCATTTACAATATTCATTGATTTTTGCCATTGAAAAACGTCCAGAAATGTTTGAAGCTACTGACTGAATGAAAGGAGCTGGCATCTCACTCTCTTTGAATCTTCTTTATCATGCTAGGATTAGCAGGAAAAAGCAAAAAATTTCAGAATTGCACCTTGCAATGTGGAGATATTACTGTTTGTGCATTTACAATATTCATTGATTTTTGCCATTGAAAAACATGTTTTTCATATACCAGAAATGTTTGAAGCTACTGACTGAATGAAAGGAGCTGGCATCTCACTCTCTTTGAATCTTCTTTATCATGCTAGGATTAGCAGGAAAAAGCTAAAAATTTCAGAATTGCACCGTGCAATGTGGAGATATTACTGTTTGTGCATTTACAATATTCATTGATTTTTGCCATTGAAAAACATGTTTTTCATATACCAGAAATGTTTAAAGCTACTGACTGAATGAAAGGAGCTGGCATCTCACTCTCTTTGAATCTTCTTTATCATGCTAGGATTAACAGGAAAAAGCTAAAAATTTCAGAATTGCACCGTGCAATGTGGAGATATTACTGTTTGTGCATTTACAATATTCATTGATTTTTGCCATTGAAAAACATGTTTTTCATATACCAGAAATGTTTGAAGCTACTGACTGAATGAAAGGAGCTGGCATCTCACTCTCTTTGAATCTTCTTTATCATGCTAGGATTAGCAGGAAAAAGCAAAAAATTTCAGAATTGCACCGTGCAATGTGGAGATATTACTGTTTGTGCATTTACAATATTCATTGATTTTTGCCATTGAAAAACATGTTTTTCATATACCAGAAATGTTTGAAGCTACTGACTGAATGAAAGGAGCTGGCATCTCACTCTCTTTGAATCTTCTTTATCATGCTAGGATTAACAGGAAAAAGCAAAAAATTTCAGAATTGCACCTTGCAATGTGGAGATATTACTGTTTGTGCATTTACAATATTCATTGATTTTTGCCATTGAAAAACATGTTTTTCATATACCAGAAATGTTTGAAGCTACTGACTGAATGAAAGGAGCTGGCATCTCACTCTCTTTGAATCTTCTTTATCATGCTAGGATTAACAGGAAAAAGCTAAAAATTTCAGAATTGCACCGTGCAATGTGGAGATATTACTGTTTGTGCATTTACAATATTCATTGATTTTTGCCATTGAAAAACGTCCAGAAATGTTTGAAGCTACTGACTGAATGAAAGGAGCTGGCATCTCACTCTCTTTGAATCTTCTTTATCATGCTAGGATTAGCAGGAAAAAGCTAAAAATTTCAGAATTGCACCTTGCAATGTGGAGATATTACTGTTTGTGCATTTACAATATTCATTGATTTTTGCCATTGAAAAACATGTTTTTCATATACCAGAAATGTTTGAAGCTACTGACTGAATGAAAGGAGCTGGCATCTCACTCTCTTTGAATCTTCTTTATCATGCTAGGATTAACAGGAAAAAGCTAAAAATTTCAGAATTGCACCGTGCAATGTGGAGATATTACTGTTTGTGCATTTACAATATTCATTGATTTTTGCCATTGAAAAACGTCCAGAAATGTTTGAAGCTACTGACTGAATGAAAGGAGCTGGCATCTCACTCTCTTTGAATCTTCTTTATCATGCTAGGATTAGCAGGAAAAAGCAAAAAATTTCAGAATTGCACCTTGCAATGTGGAGATATTACTGTTTGTGCATTTACAATATTCATTGATTTTTGCCATTGAAAAACATGTTTTTCATATACCAGAAATGTTTGAAGCTACTGACTGAATGAAAGGAGCTGGCATCTCACTCTCTTTGAATCTTCTTTATCATGCTAGGATTAACAGGAAAAAGCTAAAAATTTCAGAATTGCACCGTGCAATGTGGAGATATTACTGTTTGTGCATTTACAATATTCATTGATTTTTGCCATTGAAAAACATGTTTTTCATATACCAGAAATGTTTGAAGCTACTGACTGAATGAAAGGAGCTGGCATCTCACTCTCTTTGAATCTTCTTTATCATGCTAGGATTAACAGGAAAAAGCTAAAAATTTCAGAATTGCACCTTGCAATGTGGAGATATTACTGTTTGTGCATTTACAATATTCATTGATTTTTGCCATTGAAAAACATGTTTTTCATATACCAGAAATGTTTGAAGCTACTGACTGAATGAAAGGAGCTGGCATCTCACTCTCTTTGAATCTTCTTTATCATGCTAGGATTAGCAGGAAAAAGCAAAAAATTTCAGAATTGCACCGTGCAATGTGGAGATATTACTGTTTGTGCATTTACAATATTCATTGATTTTTGCCATTGAAAAACATGTTTTTCATATACCAGAAATGTTTGAAGCTACTGACTGAATGAAAGGAGCTGGCATCTCACTCTCTTTGAATCTTCTTTATCATGCTAGGATTAACAGGAAAAAGCTAAAAATTTCAGAATTGCACCTTGCAATGTGGAGATATTACTGTTTGTGCATTTACAATATTCATTGATTTTTGCCATTGAAAAACATGTTTTTCATATACCAGAAATGTTTGAAGCTACTGACTGAATGAAAGGAGCTGGCATCTCACTCTCTTTGAATCTTCTTTATCATGCTAGGATTAGCAGGAAAAAGCAAAAAATTTCAGAATTGCACCGTGCAATGTGGAGATATTACTGTTTGTGCATTTACAATATTCATTGATTTTTGCCATTGAAAAACGTCCAGAAATGTTTGAAGCTACTGACTGAATGAAAGGAGCTGGCATCTCACTCTCTTTGAATCTTCTTTATCATGCTAGGATTAGCAGGAAAAAGCTAAAAATTTCAGAATTGCACCGTGCAATGTGGAGATATTACTGTTTGTGCATTTACAATATTCATTGATTTTTGCCATTGAAAAACATGTTTTTCATATACCAGAAATGTTTGAAGCTACTGACTGAATGAAAGGAGCTGGCATCTCACTCTCTTTGAATCTTCTTTATCATGCTAGGATTAACAGGAAAAAGCTAAAAATTTCAGAATTGCACCGTGCAATGTGGAGATATTACTGTTTGTGCATTTACAATATTCATTGATTTTTGCCATTGAAAAACATGTTTTTCATATACCAGAAATGTTTGAAGCTACTGACTGAATGAAAGGAGCTGGCATCTCACTCTCTTTGAATCTTCTTTATCATGCTAGGATTAGCAGGAAAAAGCAAAAAATTTCAGAATTGCACCGTGCAATGTGGAGATATTACTGTTTGTGCATTTACAATATTCATTGATTTTTGCCATTGAAAAACGTCCAGAAATGTTTGAAGCTACTGACTGAATGAAAGGAGCTGGCATCTCACTCTCTTTGAATCTTCTTTATCATGCTAGGATTAACAGGAAAAAGCTAAAAATTTCAGAATTGCACCGGGCAATGTGGAGATATTACTGTTTGTGCATTTACAATATTCATTGATTTTTGCCATTGAAAAACATGTTTTTCATATACCAGAAATGTTTGAAGCTACTGACTGAATGAAAGGAGCTGGCATCTCACTCTCTTTGAATCTTCTTTATCATGCTAGGATTAGCAGGAAAAAGCAAAAAATTTCAGAATTGCACCGTGCAATGTGGAGATATTACTGTTTGTGCATTTACAATATTCATTGATTTTTGCCATTGAAAAACGTCCAGAAATGTTTGAAGCTACTGACTGAATGAAAGGAGCTGGCATCTCACTCTCTTTGAATCTTCTTTATCATGCTAGGATTAGCAGGAAAAAGCTAAAAATTTCAGAATTGCACCGTGCAATGTGGAGATATTACTGTTTGTGCATTTACAATATTCATTGATTTTTGCCATTGAAAAACATGTTTTTCATATACCAGAAATGTTTGAAGCTACTGACTGAATGAAAGGAGCTGGCATCTCACTCTCTTTGAATCTTCTTTATCATGCTAGGATTAGCAGGAAAAAGCAAAAAATTTCAGAATTGCACCTTGCAATGTGGAGATATTACTGTTTGTGCATTTACAATATTCATTGATTTTTGCCATTGAAAAACGTCCAGAAATGTTTGAAGCTACTGACTGAATGAAAGGAGCTGGCATCTCACTCTCTTTGAATCTTCTTTATCATGCTAGGATTAGCAGGAAAAAGCAAAAAATTTCAGAATTGCACCTTGCAATGTGGAGATATTACTGTTTGTGCATTTACAATATTCATTGATTTTTGCCATTGAAAAACATGTTTTTCATATACCAGAAATGTTTGAAGCTACTGACTGAATGAAAGGAGCTGGCATCTCACTCTCTTTGAATCTTCTTTATCATGCTAGGATTAACAGGAAAAAGCTAAAAATTTCAGAATTGCACCGTGCAATGTGGAGATATTACTGTTTGTGCATTTACAATATTCATTGATTTTTGCCATTGAAAAACATGTTTTTCATATACCAGAAATGTTTGAAGCTACTGACTGAATGAAAGGAGCTGGCATCTCACTCTCTTTGAATCTTCTTTATCATGCTAGGATTAACAGGAAAAAGCTAAAAATTTCAGAATTGCACCTTGCAATGTGGAGATATTACTGTTTGTGCATTTACAATATTCATTGATTTTTGCCATTGAAAAACATGTTTTTCATATACCAGAAATGTTTGAAGCTACTGACTGAATGAAAGGAGCTGGCATCTCACTCTCTTTGAATCTTCTTTATCATGCTAGGATTAGCAGGAAAAAGCAAAAAATTTCAGAATTGCACCGTGCAATGTGGAGATATTACTGTTTGTGCATTTACAATATTCATTGATTTTTGCCATTGAAAAACATGTTTTTCATATACCAGAAATGTTTGAAGCTACTGACTGAATGAAAGGAGCTGGCATCTCACTCTCTTTGAATCTTCTTTATCATGCTAGGATTAACAGGAAGAAGCTAAAAATTTCAGAATTGCACCTTGCAATGTGGAGATATTACTGTTTGTGCATTTACAATATTCATTGATTTTTGCCATTGAAAAACATGTTTTTCATATACCAGAAATGTTTGAAGCTACTGACTGAATGAAAGGAGCTGGCATCTCACTCTCTTTGAATCTTCTTTATCATGCTAGGATTAGCAGGAAAAAGCAAAAAATTTCAGAATTGCACCGTGCAATGTGGAGATATTACTGTTTGTGCATTTACAATATTCATTGATTTTTGCCATTGAAAAACGTCCAGAAATGTTTGAAGCTACTGACTGAATGAAAGGAGCTGGCATCTCACTCTCTTTGAATCTTCTTTATCATGCTAGGATTAGCAGGAAAAAGCTAAAAATTTCAGAATTGCACCGTGCAATGTGGAGATATTACTGTTTGTGCATTTACAATATTCATTGATTTTTGCCATTGAAAAACATGTTTTTCATATACCAGAAATGTTTGAAGCTACTGACTGAATGAAAGGAGCTGGCATCTCACTCTCTTTGAATCTTCTTTATCATGCTAGGATTAACAGGAAAAAGCTAAAAATTTCAGAATTGCACCGTGCAATGTGGAGATATTACTGTTTGTGCATTTACAATATTCATTGATTTTTGCCATTGAAAAACATGTTTTTCATATACCAGAAATGTTTGAAGCTACTGACTGAATGAAAGGAGCTGGCATCTCACTCTCTTTGAATCTTCTTTATCATGCTAGGATTAGCAGGAAAAAGCAAAAAATTTCAGAATTGCACCGTGCAATGTGGAGATATTACTGTTTGTGCATTTACAATATTCATTGATTTTTGCCATTGAAAAACGTCCAGAAATGTTTGAAGCTACTGACTGAATGAAAGGAGCTGGCATCTCACTCTCTTTGAATCTTCTTTATCATGCTAGGATTAACAGGAAAAAGCTAAAAATTTCAGAATTGCACCGTGCAATGTGGAGATATTACTGTTTGTGCATTTACAATATTCATTGATTTTTGCCATTGAAAAACATGTTTTTCATATACCAGAAATGTTTGAAGCTACTGACTGAATGAAAGGAGCTGGCATCTCACTCTCTTTGAATCTTCTTTATCATGCTAGGATTAGCAGGAAAAAGCAAAAAATTTCAGAATTGCACCGTGCAATGTGGAGATATTACTGTTTGTGCATTTACAATATTCATTGATTTTTGCCATTGAAAAACGTCCAGAAATGTTTGAAGCTACTGACTGAATGAAAGGAGCTGGCATCTCACTCTCTTTGAATCTTCTTTATCATGCTAGGATTAGCAGGAAAAAGCTAAAAATTTCAGAATTGCACCGTGCAATGTGGAGATATTACTGTTTGTGCATTTACAATATTCATTGATTTTTGCCATTGAAAAACATGTTTTTCATATACCAGAAATGTTTGAAGCTACTGACTGAATGAAAGGAGCTGGCATCTCACTCTCTTTGAATCTTCTTTATCATGCTAGGATTAGCAGGAAAAAGCTAAAAATTTCAGAATTGCACCTTGCAATGTGGAGATATTACTGTTTGTGCATTTACAATATTCATTGATTTTTGCCATTGAAAAACGTCCAGAAATGTTTGAAGCTACTGACTGAATGAAAGGAGCTGGCATCTCACTCTCTTTGAATCTTCTTTATCATGCTAGGATTAGCAGGAAAAAGCAAAAAATTTCAGAATTGCACCTTGCAATGTGGAGATATTACTGTTTGTGCATTTACAATATTCATTGATTTTTGCCATTGAAAAACGTCCAGAAATGTTTGAAGCTACTGACTGAATGAAAGGAGCTGGCATCTCACTCTCTTTGAATCTTCTTTATCATGCTAGGATTAGCAGGAAAAAGCTAAAAATTTCAGAATTGCACCTTGCAATGTGGAGATATTACTGTTTGTGCATTTACAATATTCATTGATTTTTGCCATTGAAAAACGTCCAGAAATGTTTGAAGCTACTGACTGAATGAAAGGAGCTGGCATCTCACTCTCTTTGAATCTTCTTTATCATGCTAGGATTAGCAGGAAAAAGCTAAAAATTTCAGAATTGCACCGTGCAATGTGGAGATATTACTGTTTGTGCATTTACAATATTCATTGATTTTTGCCATTGAAAAACATGTTTTTCATATACCAGAAATGTTTGAAGCTACTGACTGAATGAAAGGAGCTGGCATCTCACTCTCTTTGAATCTTCTTTATCATGCTAGGATTAGCAGGAAAAAGCAAAAAATTTCAGAATTGCACCTTGCAATGTGGAGATATTACTGTTTGTGCATTTACAATATTCATTGATTTTTGCCATTGAAAAACGTCCAGAAATGTTTGAAGCTACTGACTGAATGAAAGGAGCTGGCATCTCACTCTCTTTGAATCTTCTTTATCATGCTAGGATTAGCAGGAAAAAGCAAAAAATTTCAGAATTGCACCTTGCAATGTGGAGATATTACTGTTTGTGCATTTACAATATTCATTGATTTTTGCCATTGAAAAACATGTTTTTCATATACCAGAAATGTTTGAAGCTACTGACTGAATGAAAGGAGCTGGCATCTCACTCTCTTTGAATCTTCTTTATCATGCTAGGATTAACAGGAAAAAGCTAAAAATTTCAGAATTGCACCGTGCAATGTGGAGATATTACTGTTTGTGCATTTACAATATTCATTGATTTTTGCCATTGAAAAACATGTTTTTCATATACCAGAAATGTTTGAAGCTACTGACTGAATGAAAGGAGCTGGCATCTCACTCTCTTTGAATCTTCTTTATCATGCTAGGATTAACAGGAAAAAGCTAAAAATTTCAGAATTGCACCTTGCAATGTGGAGATATTACTGTTTGTGCATTTACAATATTCATTGATTTTTGCCATTGAAAAACATGTTTTTCATATACCAGAAATGTTTGAAGCTACTGACTGAATGAAAGGAGCTGGCATCTCACTCTCTTTGAATCTTCTTTATCATGCTAGGATTAGCAGGAAAAAGCAAAAAATTTCAGAATTGCACCGTGCAATGTGGAAATATTACTGTTTGTGCATTTACAATATTCATTGATTTTTGCCATTGAAAAACATGTTTTTCATATACCAGAAATGTTTGAAGCTACTGACTGAATGAAAGGAGCTGGCATCTCACTCTCTTTGAATCTTCTTTATCATGCTAGGATTAACAGGAAAAAGCTAAAAATTTCAGAATTGCACCGTGCAATGTGGAGATATTACTGTTTGTGCATTTACAATATTCATTGATTTTTGCCATTGAAAAACATGTTTTTCATATACCAGAAATGTTTGAAGCTACTGACTGAATGAAAGGAGCTGGCATCTCACTCTCTTTGAATCTTCTTTATCATGCTAGGATTAGCAGGAAAAAGCTAAAAATTTCAGAATTGCACCGTGCAATGTGGAGATATTACTGTTTGTGCATTTACAATATTCATTGATTTTTGCCATTGAAAAACATGTTTTTCATATACCAGAAATGTTTGAAGCTACTGACTGAATGAAAGGAGCTGGCATCTCACTCTCTTTGAATCTTCTTTATCATGCTAGGATTAACAGGAAAAAGCTAAAAATTTCAGAATTGCACCGTGCAATGTGGAGATATTACTGTTTGTGCATTTACAATATTCATTGATTTTTGCCATTGAAAAACATGTTTTTCATATACCAGAAATGTTTGAATCTACTGACTGAATGAAAGGAGCTGGCATCTCACTCTCTTTGAATCTTCTTTATCATGCTAGGATTAGCAGGAAAAAGCAAAAAATTTCAGAATTGCACCGTGCAATGTGGAGATATTACTGTTTGTGCATTTACAATATTCATTGATTTTTGCCATTGAAAAACGTCCAGAAATGTTTGAAGCTACTGACTGAATGAAAGGAGCTGGCATCTCACTCTCTTTGAATCTTCTTTATCATGCTAGGATTAACAGGAAAAAGCTAAAAATTTCAGAATTGCACCGTGCAATGTGGAGATATTACTGTTTGTGCATTTACAATATTCATTGATTTTTGCCATTGAAAAACATGTTTTTCATATACCAGAAATGTTTGAAGCTACTGACTGAATGAAAGGAGCTGGCATCTCACTCTCTTTGAATCTTCTTTATCATGCTAGGATTAGCAGGAAAAAGCAAAAAATTTCAGAATTGCACCGTGCAATGTGGAGATATTACTGTTTGTGCATTTACAATATTCATTGATTTTTGCCATTGAAAAACGTCCAGAAATGTTTGAAGCTACTGACTGAATGAAAGGAGCTGGCATCTCACTCTCTTTGAATCTTCTTTATCATGCTAGGATTAGCAGGAAAAAGCTAAAAATTTCAGAATTGCACCGTGCAATGTGGAGATATTACTGTTTGTGCATTTACAATATTCATTGATTTTTGCCATTGAAAAACATGTTTTTCATATACCAGAAATGTTTGAAGCTACTGACTGAATGAAAGGAGCTGGCATCTCACTCTCTTTGAATCTTCTTTATCATGCTAGGATTAGCAGGAAAAAGCTAAAAATTTCAGAATTGCACCTTGCAATGTGGAGATATTACTGTTTGTGCATTTACAATATTCATTGATTTTTGCCATTGAAAAACGTCCAGAAATGTTTGAAGCTACTGACTGAATGAAAGGAGCTGGCATCTCACTCTCTTTGAATCTTCTTTATCATGCTAGGATTAGCAGGAAAAAGCAAAAAATTTCAGAATTGCACCTTGCAATGTGGAGATATTACTGTTTGTGCATTTACAATATTCATTGATTTTTGCCATTGAAAAACGTCCAGAAATGTTTGAAGCTACTGACTGAATGAAAGGAGCTGGCATCTCACTCTCTTTGAATCTTCTTTATCATGCTAGGATTAGCAGGAAAAAGCTAAAAATTTCAGAATTGCACCTTGCAATGTGGAGATATTACTGTTTGTGCATTTACAATATTCATTGATTTTTGCCATTGAAAAACGTCCAGAAATGTTTGAAGCTACTGACTGAATGAAAGGAGCTGGCATCTCACTCTCTTTGAATCTTCTTTATCATGCTAGGATTAGCAGGAAAAAGCTAAAAATTTCAGAATTGCACCGTGCAATGTGGAGATATTACTGTTTGTGCATTTACAATATTCATTGATTTTTGCCATTGAAAAACATGTTTTTCATATACCAGAAATGTTTGAAGCTACTGACTGAATGAAAGGAGCTGGCATCTCACTCTCTTTGAATCTTCTTTATCATGCTAGGATTAACAGGAAAAAGCAAAAAATTTCAGAATTGCACCTTGCAATGTGGAGATATTACTGTTTGTGCATTTACAATATTCATTGATTTTTGCCATTGAAAAACATGTTTTTCATATACCAGAAATGTTTGAAGCTACTGACTGAATGAAAGGAGCTGGCATCTCACTCTCTTTGAATCTTCTTTATCATGCTAGGATTAGCAGGAAAAAGCTAAAAATTTCAGAATTGCACCGTGCAATGTGGAGATATTACTGTTTGTGCATTTACAATATTCATTGATTTTTGCCATTGAAAAACGTCCAGAAATGTTTGAAGCTACTGACTGAATGAAAGGAGCTGGCATCTCACTCTCTTTGAATCTTCTTTATCATGCTAGGTTTAGCAGGAAAAAGCTAAAAATTTCAGAATTGCACCTTGCAATGTGGAGATATTACTGTTTGTGCATTTACAATATTCATTGATTTTTGCCATTGAAAAACATGTTTTTCATATACCAGAAATGTTTGAAGCTACTGACTGAATGAAAGGAGCTGGCATCTCACTCTCTTTGAATCTTCTTTATCATGCTAGGATTAACAGGAAAAAGCAAAAAATTTCAGAATTGCACCTTGCAATGTGGAGATATTACTGTTTGTGCATTTACAATATTCATTGATTTTTGCCATTGAAAAACATGTTTTTCATATACCAGAAATGTTTGAAGCTACTGACTGAATGAAAGGAGCTGGCATCTCACTCTCTTTGAATCTTCTTTATCATGCTAGGATTAGCAGGAAAAAGCAAAAAATTTCAGAATTGCACCGTGCAATGTGGAGATATTACTGTTTGTGCATTTACAATATTCATTGATTTTTGCCATTGAAAAACATGTTTTTCATATACCAGAAATGTTTGAAGCTACTGACTGAATGAAAGGAGCTGGCATCTCACTCTCTTTGAATCTTCTTTATCATGCTAGGATTAGCAGGAAAAAGCTAAAAATTTCAGAATTGCACCGTGCAATGTGGAGATATTACTGTTTGTGCATTTACAATATTCATTGATTTTTGCCATTGAAAAACATGTTTTTCATATACCAGAAATGTTTGAAGCTACTGACTGAATGAAAGGAGCTGGCATCTCACTCTCTTTGAATCTTCTTTATCATGCTAGGATTAGCAGGAAAAAGCTAAAAATTTCAGAATTGCACCGTGCAATGTGGAGATATTACTGTTTGTGCATTTACAATATTCATTGATTTTTGCCATTGAAAAACATGTTTTTCATATACCAGAAATGTTTGAAGCTACTGACTGAATGAAAGGAGCTGGCATCTCACTCTCTTTGAATCTTCTTTATCATGCTAGGATTAACAGGAAAAAGCAAAAAATTTCAGAATTGCACCTTGCAATGTGGAGATATTACTGTTTGTGCATTTACAATATTCATTGATTTTTGCCATTGAAAAACATGTTTTTCATATACCAGAAATGTTTGAAGCTACTGACTGAATGAAAGGAGCTGGCATCTCACTCTCTTTGAATCTTCTTTATCATGCTAGGATTAGCAGGAAAAAGCTAAAAATTTCAGAATTGCACCGTGCAATGTGGAGATATTACTGTTTGTGCATTTACAATATTCATTGATTTTTGCCATTGAAAAACGTCCAGAAATGTTTGAAGCTACTGACTGAATGAAAGGAGCTGGCATCTCACTCTCTTTGAATCTTCTTTATCATGCTAGGTTTAGCAGGAAAAAGCTAAAAATTTCAGAATTGCACCTTGCAATGTGGAGATATTACTGTTTGTGCATTTACAATATTCATTGATTTTTGCCATTGAAAAACATGTTTTTCATATACCAGAAATGTTTGAAGCTACTGACTGAATGAAAGGAGCTGGCATCTCACTCTCTTTGAATCTTCTTTATCATGCTAGGATTAACAGGAAAAAGCAAAAAATTTCAGAATTGCACCTTGCAATGTGGAGATATTACTGTTTGTGCATTTACAATATTCATTGATTTTTGCCATTGAAAAACATGTTTTTCATATACCAGAAATGTTTGAAGCTACTGACTGAATGAAAGGAGCTGGCATCTCACTCTCTTTGAATCTTCTTTATCATGCTAGGATTAGCAGGAAAAAGCAAAAAATTTCAGAATTGCACTGTGCAATGTGGAGATATTACTGTTTGTGCATTTACAATATTCATTGATTTTTGCCATTGAAAAACGTCCAGAAATGTTTGAAGCTACTGACTGAATGAAAGGAGCTGGCATCTCACTCTCTTTGAATCTTCTTTATCATGCTAGGATTAGCAGGAAAAAGCTAAAAATTTCAGAATTGCACCGTGCAATGTGGAGATATTACTGTTTGTGCATTTACAATATTCATTGATTTTTGCCATTGAAAAACATGTTTTTCATATACCAGAAATGTTTGAAGCTACTGACTGAATGAAAGGAGCTGGCATCTCACTCTCTTTGATTCTTCTTTATCATGCTAGGATTAACAGGAAAAAGCTAAAAATTTCAGAATTGCACCGTGCAATGTGGAGATATTACTGTTTGTGCATTTACAATATTCATTGATTTTTGCCATTGAAAAACATGTTTTTCATATACCAGAAATGTTTGAAGCTACTGACTGAATGAAAGGAGCTGGCATCTCACTCTCTTTGAATCTTCTTTATCATGCTAGGATTAGCAGGAAAAAGGAAAAAATTTCAGAATTGCACCGTGCAATGTGGAGATATTACTGTTTGTGCATTTACAATATTCATTGATTTTTGCCATTGAAAAACGTCCAGAAATGTTTGAAGCTACTGACTGAATGAAAGGAGCTGGCATCTCACTCTCTTTGAATCTTCTTTATCATGCTAGGATTAACAGGAAAAAGCTAAAAATTTCAGAATTGCACCGTGCAATGTGGAGATATTACTGTTTGTGCATTTACAATATTCATTGATTTTTGCCATTGAAAAACATGTTTTTCATATACCAGAAATGTTTGAAGCTACTGACTGAATGAAAGGAGCTGGCATCTCACTCTCTTTGAATCTTCTTTATCATGCTAGGATTAGCAGGAAAAAGCAAAAAATTTCAGAATTGCACCGTGCAATGTGGAGATATTACTGTTTGTGCATTTACAATATTCATTGATTTTTGCCATTGAAAAACGTCCAGAAATGTTTGAAGCTACTGACTGAATGAAAGGAGCTGGCATCTCACTCTCTTTGAATCTTCTTTATCATGCTAGGATTAGCAGGAAAAAGCTAAAAATTTCAGAATTGCACCGTGCAATGTGGAGATATTACTGTTTGTGCATTTACAATATTCATTGATTTTTGCCATTGAAAAACATGTTTTTCATATACCAGAAATGTTTGAAGCTACTGACTGAATGAAAGGAGCTGGCATCTCACTCTCTTTGAATCTTCTTTATCATGCTAGGATTAGCAGGAAAAAGCTAAAAATTTCAGAATTGCACCTTGCAATGTGGAGATATTACTGTTTGTGCATTTACAATATTCATTGATTTTTGCCATTGAAAAACGTCCAGAAATGTTTGAAGCTACTGACTGAATGAAAGGAGCTGGCATCTCACTCTCTTTGAATCTTCTTTATCATGCTAGGATTAGCAGGAAAAAGCAAAAAATTTCAGAATTGCACCTTGCAATGTGGAGATATTACTGTTTGTGCATTTACAATATTCATTGATTTTTGCCATTGAAAAACGTCCAGAAATGTTTGAAGCTACTGACTGAATGAAAGGAGCTGGCATCTCACTCTCTTTGAATCTTCTTTATCATGCTAGGATTAGCAGGAAAAAGCTAAAAATTTCAGAATTGCACCTTGCAATGTGGAGATATTACTGTTTGTGCATTTACAATATTCATTGATTTTTGCCATTGAAAAACGTCCAGAAATGTTTGAAGCTACTGACTGAATGAAAGGAGCTGGCATCTCACTCTCTTTGAATCTTCTTTATCATGCTAGGATTAGCAGGAAAAAGCTAAAAATTTCAGAATTGCACCGTGCAATGTGGAGATATTACTGTTTGTGCATTTACAATATTCATTGATTTTTGCCATTGAAAAACATGTTTTTCATATACCAGAAATGTTTGAAGCTACTGACTGAATGAAAGGAGCTGGCATCTCACTCTCTTTGAATCTTCTTTATCATGCTAGGATTAACAGGAAAAAGCAAAAAATTTCAGAATTGCACCTTGCAATGTGGAGATATTACTGTTTGTGCATTTACAATATTCATTGATTTTTGCCATTGAAAAACATGTTTTTCATATACCAGAAATGTTTGAAGCTACTGACTGAATGAAAGGAGCTGGCATCTCACTCTCTTTGAATCTTCTTTATCATGCTAGGATTAGCAGGAAAAAGCTAAAAATTTCAGAATTGCACCGTGCAATGTGGAGATATTACTGTTTGTGCATTTACAATATTCATTGATTTTTGCCATTGAAAAACGTCCAGAAATGTTTGAAGCTACTGACTGAATGAAAGGAGCTGGCATCTCACTCTCTTTGAATCTTCTTTATCATGCTAGGTTTAGCAGGAAAAAGCTAAAAATTTCAGAATTGCACCTTGCAATGTGGAGATATTACTGTTTGTGCATTTACAATATTCATTGATTTTTGCCATTGAAAAACATGTTTTTCATATACCAGAAATGTTTGAAGCTACTGACTGAATGAAAGGAGCTGGCATCTCACTCTCTTTGAATCTTCTTTATCATGCTAGGATTAACAGGAAAAAGCAAAAAATTTCAGAATTGCACCTTGCAATGTGGAGATATTACTGTTTGTGCATTTACAATATTCATTGATTTTTGCCATTGAAAAACATGTTTTTCATATACCAGAAATGTTTGAAGCTACTGACTGAATGAAAGGAGCTGGCATCTCACTCTCTTTGAATCTTCTTTATCATGCTAGGATTAGCAGGAAAAAGCTAAAAATTTCAGAATTGCACCGTGCAATGTGGAGATATTACTGTTTGTGCATTTACAATATTCATTGATTTTTGCCATTGAAAAACATGTTTTTCATATACCAGAAATGTTTGAAGCTACTGACTGAATGAAAGGAGCTGGCATCTCACTCTCTTTGAATCTTCTTTATCATGCTAGGATTAGCAGGAAAAAGCAAAAAATTTCAGAATTGCACCGTGCAATGTGGAGATATTACTGTTTGTGCATTTACAATATTCATTGATTTTTGCCATTGAAAAACATGTTTTTCATATACCAGAAATGTTTGAAGCTACTGACTGAATGAAAGGAGCTGGCATCTCACTCTCTTTGAATCTTCTTTATCATGCTAGGATTAGCAGGAAAAAGCTAAAAATTTCAGAATTGCACCGTGCAATGTGGAGATATTACTGTTTGTGCATTTACAATATTCATTGATTTTTGCCATTGAAAAACATGTTTTTCATATACCAGAAATGTTTGAAGCTACTGACTGAATGAAAGGAGCTGGCATCTCACTCTCTTTGAATCTTCTTTATCATGCTAGGATTAGCAGGAAAAAGCTAAAAATTTCAGAATTGCACCGTGCAATGTGGAGATATTACTGTTTGTGCATTTACAATATTCATTGATTTTTGCCATTGAAAAACATGTTTTTCATATACCAGAAATGTTTGAAGCTACTGACTGAATGAAAGGAGCTGGCATCTCACTCTCTTTGAATCTTCTTTATCATGCTAGGATTAACAGGAAAAAGCAAAAAATTTCAGAATTGCACCTTGCAATGTGGAGATATTACTGTTTGTGCATTTACAATATTCATTGATTTTTGCCATTGAAAAACATGTTTTTAATATACCAGAAATGTTTGAAGCTACTGACTGAATGAAAGGAGCTGGCATCTCACTCTCTTTGAATCTTCTTTATCATGCTAGGATTAGCAGGAAAAAGCTAAAAATTTCAGAATTGCACCGTGCAATGTGGAGATATTACTGTTTGTGCATTTACAATATTCATTGATTTTTGCCATTGAAAAACGTCCAGAAATGTTTGAAGCTACTGACTGAATGAAAGGAGCTGGCATCTCACTCTCTTTGAATCTTCTTTATCATGCTAGGTTTAGCAGGAAAAAGCTAAAAATTTCAGAATTGCACCTTGCAATGTGGAGATCTTACTGTTTGTGCATTTACAATATTCATTGATTTTTGCCATTGAAAAACATGTTTTTCATATACCAGAAATGTTTGAAGCTACTGACTGAATGAAAGGAGCTGGCATCTCACTCTCTTTGAATCTTCTTTATCATGCTAGGATTAACAGGAAAAAGCAAAAAATTTCAGAATTGCACCTTGCAATGTGGAGATATTACTGTTTGTGCATTTACAATATTCATTGATTTTTGCCATTGAAAAACATGTTTTTCATATACCAGAAATGTTTGAAGCTACTGACTGAATGAAAGGAGCTGGCATCTCACTCTCTTTGAATCTTCTTTATCATGCTAGGATTAGCAGGAAAAAGCTAAAAATTTCAGAATTGCACCGTGCAATGTGGAGATATTACTGTTTGTGCATTTACAATATTCATTGATTTTTGCCATTGAAAAACATGTTTTTCATATACCAGAAATGTTTGAAGCTACTGACTGAATGAAAGGAGCTGGCATCTCACTCTCTTTGAATCTTCTTTATCATGCTAGGATTAGCAGGAAAAAGCAAAAAATTTCAGAATTGCACCGTGCAATGTGGAGATATTACTGTTTGTGCATTTACAATATTCATTGATTTTTGCCATTGAAAAACATGTTTTTCATATACCAGAAATGTTTGAAGCTACTGACTGAATGAAAGGAGCTGGCATCTCACTCTCTTTGAATCTTCTTTATCATGCTAGGATTAGCAGGAAAAAGCTAAAAATTTCAGAATTGCACCGTGCAATGTGGAGATATTACTGTTTGTGCATTTACAATATTCATTGATTTTTGCCATTGAAAAACATGTTTTTCATATACCAGAAATGTTTGAAGCTACTGACTGAATGAAAGGAGCTGGCATCTCACTCTCTTTGAATCTTCTTTATCATGCTAGGATTAGCAGGAAAAAGCAAAAAATTTCAGAATTGCACCGTGCAATGTGGAGATATTACTGTTTGTGCATTTACAATATTCATTGATTTTTGCCATTGAAAAACATGTTTTTCATATACCAGAAATGTTTGAAGCTACTGACTGAATGAAAGGAGCTGGCATCTCACTCTCTTTGAATCTTCTTTATCATGCTAGGATTAACAGGAAAAAGCTAAAAATTTCAGAATTGCACCGTGCAATGTGGAGATATTACTGTTTGTGCATTTACAATATTCATTGATTTTTGCCATTGAAAAACATGTTTTTCATATACCAGAAATGTTTGAAGCTACTGACTGAATGAAAGGAGCTGGCATCTCACTCTCTTTGAATCTTCTTTATCATGCTAGGATTAACAGGAAAAAGCAAAAAATTTCAGAATTGCACCGTGCAATGTGGAGATATTACTGTTTGTGCATTTACAATATTCATTGATTTTTGCCATTGAAAAACGTCCAGAAATGTTTGAAGCTACTGACTGAATGAAAGGAGCTGGCATCTCACTCTCTTTGAATCTTCTTTATCATGCTAGGATTAACAGGAAAAAGCTAAAAATTTCAGAATTGCACCGTGCAATGTGGAGATATTACTGTTTGTGCATTTACAATATTCATTGATTTTTGCCATTGAAAAACATGTTTTTCATATACCAGAAATGTTTGAAGCTACTGACTGAATGAAAGGAGCTGGCATCTCACTCTCTTTGAATCTTCTTTATCATGCTAGGATTAACAGGAAAAAGCAAAAAATTTCAGAATTGCACCGTGCAATGTGGAGATATTACTGTTTGTGCATTTACAATATTCATTGATTTTTGCCATTGAAAAACGTCCAGAAATGTTTGAAGCTACTGACTGAATGAAAGGAGCTGGCATCTCACTCTCTTTGAATCTTCTTTATCATGCTAGGATTAACAGGAAAAAGCTAAAAATTTCAGAATTGCACCGTGCAATGTGGAGATATTACTGTTTGTGCATTTACAATATTCATTGATTTTTGCCATTGAAAAACATGTTTTTCATATACCAGAAATGTTTGAAGCTACTGACTGAATGAAAGGAGCTGGCATCTCACTCTCTTTGAATCTTCTTTATCATGCTAGGATTAGCAGGAAAAAGCAAAAAATTTCAGAATTGCACCTTGCAATGTGGAGATATTACTGTTTGTGCATTTACAATATTCATTGATTTTTGCCATTGAAAAACATGTTTTTCATATACCAGAAATGTTTGAAGCTACTGACTGAATGAAAGGAGCTGGCATCTCACTCTCTTTGAATCTTCTTTATCATGCTAGGATTAACAGGAAAAAGCTAAAAATTTCAGAATTGCACCTTGCAATGTGGAGATATTACTGTTTGTGCATTTACAATATTCATTGATTTTTGCCATTGAAAAACGTCCAGAAATGTTTGAAGCTACTGACTGAATGAAAGGAGCTGGCATCTCACTCTCTTTGAATCTTCTTTATCATGCTAGGATTAGCAGGAAAAAGCAAAAAATTTCAGAATTGCACCTTGCAATGTGGAGATATTACTGTTTGTGCATTTACAATATTCATTGATTTTTGCCATTGAAAAACATGTTTTTCATATACCAGAAATGTTTGAAGCTACTGACTGAATGAAAGGAGCTGGCATCTCACTCTCTTTGAATCTTCTTTATCATGCTAGGATTAACAGGAAAAAGCTAAAAATTTCAGAATTGCACTGTGCAATGTGGAGATATTACTGTTTGTGCATTTACAATATTCATTGATTTTTGCCATTGAAAAACGTCCAGAAATGTTTGAAGCTACTGACTGAATGAAAGGAGCTGGCATCTCACTCTCTTTGAATCTTCTTTATCATGCTAGGATTAGCAGGAAAAAGCAAAAAATTTCAGAATTGCACCTTGCAATGTGGAGATATTACTGTTTGTGCATTTACAATATTCATTGATTTTTGCCATTGAAAAACATGTTTTTCATATACCAGAAATGTTTGAAGCTACTGACTGAATGAAAGGAGCTGGCATCTCACTCTCTTTGAATCTTCTTTATCATGCTAGGATTAGCAGGAAAAAGCTAAAAATTTCAGAATTGCACAGTGCAATGTGGAGATATTACTGTTTGTGCATTTACAATATTCATTGATTTTTGCCATTGAAAAACGTCCAGAAATGTTTGAAGCTACTGACTGAATGAAAGGAGCTGGCATCTCACTCTCTTTGAATCTTCTTTATAATGCTAGGATTAGCAGGAAAAAGCAAAAAATTTCAGAATTGCACCTTGCAATGTGGAGATATTACTGTTTGTGCATTTACAATATTCATTGATTTTTGCCATTGAAAAACGTCCAGAAATGTTTGAAGCTACTGACTGAATGAAAGGAGCTGGCATCTCACTCTCTTTGAATCTTCTTTATCATGCTAGGATTAACAGGAAAAAGCAAAAAATTTCAGAATTGCACCTTGCAATGTGGAGATATTACTGTTTGTGCATTTACAATATTCATTGATTTTTGCCATTGAAAAACATGTTTTTCATATACCAGAAATGTTTGAAGCTACTGACTGAATGAAAGGAGCTGGCATCTCACTCTCTTTGAATCTTCTTTATCATGCTAGGATTAACAGGAAAAAGCAAAAAATTTCAGAATTGCACCGTGCAATGTGGAGATATTACTGTTTGTGCATTTACAATATTCATTGATTTTTGCCATTGAAAAACATGTTTTTCATATACCAGAAATGTTTGAAGCTACTGACTGAATGAAAGGAGCTGGTATCTCACTCTCTTTGAATCTTCTTTATCATGCTAGGATTAACAGGAAAAAGCTAAAAATTTCAGAATTGCACCTTGCAATGTGGAGATATTACTGTTTGTGCATTTACAATATTCATTGATTTTTGCCATTGAAAAACATGTTTTTCATATACCAGAAATGTTTGAAGCTACTGACTGAATGAAAGGAGCTGGCATCTCACTCTCTTTGAATCTTCTTTATCATGCTAGGATTAACAGGAAAAAGCTAAAAATTTCAGAATTGCACCGTGCAATGTGGAGATATTACTGTTTGTGCATTTACAATATTCATTGATTTTTGCCATTGAAAAACATGTTTTTCATATACCAGAAATGTTTGAAGCTACTGACTGAATGAAAGGAGCTGGCATCTCACTCTCTTTGAATCTTCTTTATCATGCTAGGATTAACAGGAAAAAGCTAAAAATTTCAGAATTGCACCGTGCAATGTGGAGATATTACTGTTTGTGCATTTACAATATTCATTGATTTTTGCCATTGAAAAACGTCCAGAAATGTTTGAAGCTACTGACTGAATGAAAGGAGCTGGCATCTCACTCTCTTTGAATCTTCTTTATCATGCTAGGATTAACAGGAAAAAGCAAAAAATTTCAGAATTGCACCTTGCAATGTGGAGATATTACTGTTTGTGCATTTACAATATTCATTGATTTTTGCCATTGAAAAACGTCCAGAAATGTTTGAAGCTACTGACTGAATGAAAGGAGCTGGCATCTCACTCTCTTTGAATCTTCTTTATCATGCTAGGATTAACAGGAAAAAGCAAAAAATTTCAGAATTGCACCTTGCAATGTGGAGATATTACTGTTTGTGCATTTACAATATTCATTGATTTTTGCCATTGAAAAACATGTTTTTCATATACCAGAAATGTTTGAAGCTACTGACTGAATGAAAGGAGCTGGCATCTCACTCTCTTTGAATCTTCTTTATCATGCTAGGATTAACAGGAAAAAGCAAAAAATTTCAGAATTGCACCGTGCAATGTGGAGATATTACTGTTTGTGCATTTACAATATTCATTGATTTTTGCCATTGAAAAACATGTTTTTCATATACCAGAAATGTTTGAAGCTACTGACTGAATGAAAGGAGCTGGTATCTCACTCTCTTTGAATCTTCTTTATCATGCTAGGATTAACAGGAAAAAGCTAAAAATTTCAGAATTGCACCTTGCAATGTGGAGATATTACTGTTTGTGCATTTACAATATTCATTGATTTTTGCCATTGAAAAACATGTTTTTCATATACCAGAAATGTTTGAAGCTACTGACTGAATGAAAGGAGCTGGCATCTCACTCTCTTTGAATCTTCTTTATCATGCTAGGATTAACAGGAAAAAGCTAAAAATTTCAGAATTGCACCGTGCAATGTGGAGATATTACTGTTTGTGCATTTACAATATTCATTGATTTTTGCCATTGAAAAACATGTTTTTCATATACCAGAAATGTTTGAAGCTACTGACTGAATGAAAGGAGCTGGCATCTCACTCTCTTTGAATCTTCTTTATCATGCTAGGATTAACAGGAAAAAGCTAAAAATTTCAGAATTGCACCGTGCAATGTGGAGATATTACTGTTTGTGCATTTACAATATTCATTGATTTTTGCCATTGAAAAACGTCCAGAAATGTTTGAAGCTACTGACTGAATGAAAGGAGCTGGCATCTCACTCTCTTTGAATCTTCTTTATCATGCTAGGATTAACAGGAAAAAGCAAAAAATTTCAGAATTGCACCTTGCAATGTGGAGATATTACTGTTTGTGCATTTACAATATTCATTGATTTTTGCCATTGAAAAACATGTTTTTCATATACCAGAAATGTTTGAAGCTACTGACTGAATGAAAGGAGCTGGCATCTCACTCTCTTTGAATCTTCTTTATCATGCTAGGATTAACAGGAAAAAGCAAAAAATTTCAGAATTGCACCGTGCAATGTGGAGATATTACTGTTTGTGCATTTACAATATTCATTGATTTTTGCCATTGAAAAACGTCCAGAAATGTTTGAAGCTACTGACTGAATGAAAGGAGCTGGCATCTCACTCTCTTTGAATCTTCTTTATCATGCTAGGATTAGCAGGAAAAAGCAAAAAATTTCAGAATTGCACCGTGCAATGTGGAGATATTAATGTTTGTGCATTTACAATATTCATTGATTTTTGCCATTGAAAAACATGTTTTTCATATACCAGAAATGTTTGAAGCTACTGACTGAATGAAAGGAGCTGGCATCTCACTCTCTTTGAATCTTCTTTATCATGCTAGGATTAACAGGAAAAAACAAAAAATTTCAGAATTGCACCTTGCAATGTGGAGATATTACTGTTTGTGCATTTACAATATTCATTGATTTTTGCCATTGAAAAACATGTTTTTCATATACCAGAAATGTTTGAAGCTACTGACTGAATGAAAGGAGCTGGCATCTCACTCTCTTTGAATCTTCTTTATCATGCTAGGATTAACAGGAAAAAGCTAAAAATTTCAGAATTGCACTGTGCAATGTGGAGATATTACTGTTTGTGCATTTACAATATTCATTGATTTTTGCCATTGAAAAACGTCCAGAAATGTTTGAAGCTACTGACTGAATGAAAGGAGCTGGCATCTCACTCTCTTTGAATCTTCTTTATCATGCTAGGATTAGCAGGAAAAAGCAAAAAATTTCAGAATTGCACCTTGCAATGTGGAGATATTACTGTTTGTGCATTTACAATATTCATTGATTTTTGCCATTGAAAAACATGTTTTTCATATACCAGAAATGTTTGAAGCTACTGACTGAATGAAAGGAGCTGGCATCTCACTCTCTTTGAATCTTCTTTATCATGCTAGGATTAGCAGGAAAAAGCTAAAAATTTCAGAATTGCACCGTGCAATGTGGAGATATTACTGTTTGTGCATTTACAATATTCATTGATTTTTGCCATTGAAAAACGTCCAGAAATGTTTGAAGCTACTGACTGAATGAAAGGAGCTGGCATCTCACTCTCTTTGAATCTTCTTTATCATGCTAGGATTAGCAGGAAAAAGCAAAAAATTTCAGAATTGCACCTTGCAATGTGGAGATATTACTGTTTGTGCATTTACAATATTCATTGATTTTTGCCATTGAAAAACGTCCAGAAATGTTTGAAGCTACTGACTGAATGAAAGGAGCTGGCATCTCACTCTCTTTGAATCTTCTTTATCATGCTAGGATTAACAGGAAAAAGCAAAAAATTTCAGAATTGCACCTTGCAATGTGGAGATATTACTGTTTGTGCATTTACAATATTCATTGATTTTTGCCATTGAAAAACATGTTTTTCATATACCAGAAATGTTTGAAGCTACTGACTGAATGAAAGGAGCTGGCATCTCACTCTCTTTGAATCTTCTTTATCATGCTAGGATTAACAGGAAAAAGCAAAAAATTTCAGAATTGCACCGTGCAATGTGGAGATATTACTGTTTGTGCATTTACAATATTCATTGATTTTTGCCATTGAAAAACATGTTTTTCATATACCAGAAATGTTTGAAGCTACTGACTGAATGAAAGGAGCTGGCATCTCACTCTCTTTGAATCTTCTTTATCATGCTAGGATTAACAGGAAAAAGCTAAAAATTTCAGAATTGCACCTTGCAATGTGGAGATATTACTGTTTGTGCATTTACAATATTCATTGATTTTTGCCATTGAAAAACATGTTTTTCATATACCAGAAATGTTTGAAGCTACTGACTGAATGAAAGGAGCTGGCATCTCACTCTCTTTGAATCTTCTTTATCATGCTAGGATTAACAGGAAAAAGCTAAAAATTTCAGAATTGCACCGTGCAATGTGGAGATATTACTGTTTGTGCATTTACAATATTCATTGATTTTTGCCATTGAAAAACATGTTTTTCATATACCAGAAATGTTTGAAGCTACTGACTGAATGAAAGGAGCTGGCATCTCACTCTCTTTGAATCTTCTTTATCATGCTAGGATTAACAGGAAAAAGCTAAAAATTTCAGAATTGCACCGTGCAATGTGGAGATATTACTGTTTGTGCATTTACAATATTCATTGATTTTTGCCATTGAAAAACGTCCAGAAATGTTTGAAGCTACTGACTGAATGAAAGGAGCTGGCATCTCACTCTCTTTGAATCTTCTTTATCATGCTAGGATTAACAGGAAAAAGCAAAAAATTTCAGAATTGCACCTTGCAATGTGGAGATATTACTGTTTGTGCATTTACAATATTCATTGATTTTTGCCATTGAAAAACATGTTTTTCATATACCAGAAATGTTTGAAGCTACTGACTGAATGAAAGGAGCTGGCATCTCACTCTCTTTGAATCTTCTTTATCATGCTAGGATTAACAGGAAAAAGCAAAAAATTTCAGAATTGCACCGTGCAATGTGGAGATATTACTGTTTGTGCATTTACAATATTCATTGATTTTTGCCATTGAAAAACGTCCAGAAATGTTTGAAGCTACTGACTGAATGAAAGGAGCTGGCATCTCACTCTCTTTGAATCTTCTTTATCATGCTAGGATTAGCAGGAAAAAGCAAAAAATTTCAGAATTGCACCGTGCAATGTGGAGATATTAATGTTTGTGCATTTACAATATTCATTGATTTTTGCCATTGAAAAACATGTTTTTCATATACCAGAAATGTTTGAAGCTACTGACTGAATGAAAGGAGCTGGCATCTCACTCTCTTTGAATCTTCTTTATCATGCTAGGATTAACAGGAAAAAACAAAAAATTTCAGAATTGCACCTTGCAATGTGGAGATATTACTGTTTGTGCATTTACAATATTCATTGATTTTTGCCATTGAAAAACATGTTTTTCATATACCAGAAATGTTTGAAGCTACTGACTGAATGAAAGGAGCTGGCATCTCACTCTCTTTGAATCTTCTTTATCATGCTAGGATTAGCAGGAAAAAGCAAAAAATTTCAGAATTGCACCTTGCAATGTGGAGATATTACTGTTTGTGCATTTACAATATTCATTGATTTTTGCCATTGAAAAACATGTTTTTCATATACCAGAAATGTTTGAAGCTACTGACTGAATGAAAGGAGCTGGCATCTCAATCTCTTTGAATCTTCTTTATCATGCTAGGATTAACAGGAAAAAGCTAAAAATTTCAGAATTGCACCGTGCAATGTGGAGATATTACTGTTTGTGCATTTACAATATTCATTGATTTTTGCCATTGAAAAACGTCCAGAAATGTTTGAAGCTACTGACTGAATGAAAGGAGCTGGCATCTCACTCTCTTTGAATCTTCTTTATCATGCTAGGATTAGCAGGAAAAAGCTAAAAATTTCAGAATTGCACCTTGCAATGTGGAGATATTACTGTTTGTGCATTTACAATATTCATTGATTTTTGCCATTGAAAAACATGTTTTTCATATACCAGAAATGTTTGAAGCTACTGACTGAATGAAAGGAGCTGGCATCTCACTCTCTTTGAATCTTCTTTATCATGCTAGGATTAACAGGAAAAAGCAAAAAATTTCAGAATTGCACCGTGCAATGTGGAGATATTACTGTTTGTGCATTTACAATATTCATTGATTTTTGCCATTGAAAAACATGTTTTTCATATACCAGAAATGTTTGAAGCTACTGACTGAATGAAAGGAGCTGGCATCTCACTCTCTTTGAATCTTCTTTATCATGCTAGGATTAGCAGGAAAAAGCAAAAAATTTCAGAATTGCACCGTGCAATGTGGAGATATTACTGTTTGTGCATTTACAATATTCATTGATTTTTGCCATTGAAAAACATGTTTTTCATATACCAGAAATGTTTGAAGCTACTGACTGAATGAAAGGAGCTGGCATCTCACTCTCTTTGAATCTTCTTTATCATGCTAGGATTAACAGGAAAAAGCTAAAAATTTCAGAA